>NC_088810.1:19161595-19371595 GCF_011386835.1 Chrysemys picta bellii | reverse complement strand
TATGCATGTGTATATGAGCGTGTGTGTGCACTGAGTATGCGCATACATGTGTGCGTGCAAAGTGTGTATGCCTGTGAATACGTGTTTGTGCATGTCCGCACATATGTGTATGCGTGTGCACACGTGATCTCCCATCGGTCTACCTTGCAATCCCAGCATCACGGGCTGGTGACCTATCCATGACTTTTACTAAAAATACCCCAAACTCAATCTTAGGTGCTGGGCGGGGGGCGCTTCTGGGGACAGTGCTGATCCTGGGGGAGGGCACTCCTGGCCCTGCCATGGCTGGGGGTGGCCCGGGGGGGCACAGCTTCAGGCACCGCTGCTGCTCCCGGACCGCTGCTCCGGGGTAGCGCCTGGGACCAGCTGCCTGGAGCCGCCTGAGCAGTGGCCAGTGTGGCTGGCCCGGGGCCGCCCCAGCTGCTCGGGTGGCCCTGGGGTCAGCTGCACCAGCCGCTGCACAAGTCACGGAGGTCTCCGAAAGTCGTGGAATCCGTGACCTCCGTGAAAGGCTCGCAGCCTTATTTATCAATCATCCTGGTCAGGCAGTACTACAAAAATCCAGTCAAGCAGGTCAAGCATTAGGGGCCGGCTGGCGGATTCCTGGCTAATAGCCTGTAGGTGCATTGCAAGGCGTGAGATGTTGGGACGTGTTTGCTTGATACTCTCCACCCGGAGCAGGGATTGCTTTGCCCACAGCCACCTGGCCGATCGTCCCCTGGCCCTGGTAATTGTTGCCGGCATGTGCACTGACAGGAAACCTAACCCTCCCACCCCTCAGCCCGCATGAGGCTCAAACCTGCAGACTCTAACCGGGATGGGGCTGTGGCGGGAGGGGAGAGCCGCAGGGACCTGCCCTTCTCTATCACATCAGCAAGTAGGGCACTGGATGGGACTGCAGGAGACCAGGGTTTTAGTCCTAGCTTTGCCGCTGGCCTGCTGGGTGACCTCATGCAAGTCGCTTTCCCGCCCTGGGCCTCAGTTTCCCCATCCGTACAATGGGGATAATGATAGTGCTCTTCTGGGTAAAGTGCTTGGAGATCTGCTGATGAACAGCACTAGATAAGAGCTAGGGATTATGCTTGTCTCCACTTTCACGGCCTTCCCTGACGTGTCCTCCCAGCGACCTCTCATCTCCCATTCACTATCGAGACAGCGACGCCAGCCTCCATCACCCCCTTGTTACATTGCCAAAGAACCCCTCTGCACGTTCTCCTGCGCTGCCCCTCACGCGTGGGAGGCACTCCCCATAAACCTCCGCCAACCGACAGCCTCTTCTTTGCCACAATGTCTGCAAATACATTGACAAGGGATAGGCAGCTGTTGTGTCATGGCTACTGCCCGTCCGTATAATCTCATTGTTTCCTGGCACTTCCCCGTCTGTCTCTGCCTCCACTGGCTGTCCTAGTTGTCCGCTCTTTGGGGTATGGTCTGTCCTGGTCTGTGACTAAGGCTCCTAGTGCTACGGTAATTAATATAAGAAGAAGAATTGATAAACAATTAACGAACGCAGTACAGGTGAATCAGTAGGGGGCGCTCTCCCCTCTGAGTCAGTGCGGCCCCCAAAACCAAAGTCCCGACAACCTGTGAGATCGCAAGAGATCCCTCGACTGATTTCACAGCAGCACCCCCCAAGTCAATGGGACCCAGGGGTGCCTGGTCCCTCTGCCAAGCCAGCCCTGGGTGTCTCAAGTTGGCTCTCCCCCTCCCCCCTGCAAAAAAAATGGACACACCCTCTAAACATCAGAAGCCTCTTCGGAAAAGTTGAGCCTTGAAAGATCAATTGGGGCTGCATCAAAAACCTGGCGTCAACCCCCACCCCCCGCCAAGCTGTGGATGCAGTGACGTGGTTCAGGGCAGCCGCTAACTGCTCTCATTACCCCCCCACCCCTGAGTACCACTGATGGGGGGTGTGGAAGATAATCTGCCCTTTGCTGGCTTTGGGTTTGGGGGGCAGGACAGGGACAGGATTCAGGGCCAGAGCGAGTCACAGCCCCGCAGTGGCTGTTTGATGGGGATGCAAAAGAGGCCTGGGGGTTCCTTTAACCCTGACACTTCGCCCCCCCCCCCCCTCTGGAGGCCCTATTCACTGGCGGATCAGCCAGCTAATTTGAGGCGGTGACTAAGTGATCCCTGCTTGAGAAAGAAACCTGCCTCTCCTCCAGTTGTTTAAGTACTTAATGGACATTTGTAGCCCATATGGCAAGACTATATTAACCCGGCGCAACCCGCCCCCGCCTCAGGAGAGCAAACACTGCCGCCATTCAGCAGCCCCGCGCCCCCCCACCCTGCCCCGCTCCCGGGGTCGCCCCGTCCCTGTCGCTTTGATACTTTCTGGCAGGCGAAATGATTTCGGAGGACCGTTTTAGCAGCAGCTCGAGCCCTCTGACCTCTAGCCGTTCTCTCCTCTGCTGGCGGGAGGGGTTTCGAAAGAAGGGGTCAGCGAGTGGTCAGATGGTTCCTAAAAACCAGGCCGGGATCTCCGGCCCTTGAAGAATTAAGGCAGCGGGGCTGGGGGGTGGGGAGATGGAAGAGGTGCCAGAAGAGAATTTGGAAGTCTAAGAAGGGAATGGGCTTCATCGCGGCTATGAAGGATGTAGGCTGGGACTTGTAAACAGTTAATGGGTCAGGGAATCCTACAATAATTGCTTGCCCGCTTTCTCCCCACTCACCCCCCAAGGAGAAAAGCATAGGTCATTACAGGTTAAAGCCCCGGTATTGCATTCCATCCCAAGCCGCTGGGAGAAGAAGCACCCGCTCCTATACAAGGGTGCGGGTCCCAGGCAACGTAACGAAGGCTGGATCTCACAAGGAACAGACCCCGTCACCGTCCCCTGCCCTGCGAACACCTGACGCTACAACCGGTGACAAGTTAATGCACTTTCCAGAGCTGGGGTCTGTGAGGTCAGGCCACGGGGTCATTGGAAGCCCATCTCCCCCACACGCACAAAGCCTGCCCTGGTGGATGTGGGGAAGAGACAGGGGGTGGGGAGAGGGACCATCACAGACCCAAAGGAGATTTAATCAGCGAATGAGGAGCTGGGGCCGGATTTTCAGACGGGCTCAATGCCCACGCTCAGGGGCTGCATTCTCAAAGATGTCCAGCACTCTTTGAATTCCTAAATAAAGATTTTTCCAATGGGCTCAGACATTGACAGGCAACATGTCCTGAATTTTCACCGGTGTGCTGAGCGCTTGTGAAAATCCGGCCCTTAATGGTTAAAGGTTTCGTGGCTGGAACTAGGATGGAGGGGGACTAAACTATCTGAGTAGCTCTCAGCTCAAACCAGCCAACACACATGTACGCAGATCGCTGCACATATGTGTACGCACGTTTACCACGCACCTCAATACCGGCATGGTTGTGCAAACAGACATGTATGCCCACACACATGCACTGCACAAATATATGCACATGCTCATACATGCATAAACACCTACCCAGGAGCAAATGCTCATATACAGAAACTCCCCCCCAGGCACATGTACACTGCTGAGACCCCACATACCCCACCGCAGTAAAGTAGCTTCCTGTACTCTGGGTGCGTTTGTTTAGATTTCATTTAGGGCTCTTTGAAGGCACGGCTGTCACGTCTCCCCCGGGATACAAGTCAGCTGTGCAAGGCCACAGTACAAGCAGAAAGGGGGAGCGACAGGCCGGCGGAGGAGGAGAGAAATATTTGCTGCTTCCCTGTTTTCCCTCCCGCGGCGGATCCTGTTTCAGGACACGCATCGGCGAACGCAGACACCCAACTCCCAAGCCGCGTTCCCCCTCGCTGGAGGTTTCCGGCTGCCCAGGGAGACAAATTTACTGCTCCGGGAAGGAAATGAGATGAGTTTCCCCCCACCAGTCCGAGTACAGTTACCGCCGTCACGGTCATGGCTGTACGTCGGCAACCCCTTGCCCAGCCGCGATGCTTTCAGCCGTTGTACCCCATGGGTGACTGCGCGTGACAGGTCCCGGCGCACACATGATCCGAGTCGGTTACAGCCCCAGCTAGGGGCTCGGGAGGGTCCCCGCATTAATAACACGCTCAGGGCAGTGATGTGTTTACGGCACAGATGAGCTAACAGGACATTTTCCGGGCCGGATTCTCATTTATAGCAGAGCCCCGCTCCGGCAGGGGGCAAGGGGCGTTAAAGCAGGCATCTACCTCCTCCAGCCCCTATTCTTCCCCTGACACCTCCGGGAGGTGTGGGAGATCGGACAGGGCTCTGAGGTGAGACTGTGTAGCCCCTGCCCCTCTCTCTCTCTCTCTGGTGCTTGGCTGACTGGCTCTTACTCACATGCCCAGCACAGTTGCCAATTTTCACGTGGTAAATAAACCCCCCGACTTTCACAATAAGCCAAAAATCAAGCTAATCCCATTTCAAAGCAAGGCCAAAACAAGCCAATCCCTAAAAACCCCAACACTCTGTGTGACTAGATTCCCCCCGGCGTGGGGGATTGTGGTGGGCCCGCTGTGCACCCCTGACTCTCACCCCCCTTGCCCCTGCTTGCCGGGAGCTGATCAAAAAACAAGAAGCAACAAGCTACAACAAGCTACAAGCCAAACAAGCCAAAAACTAGCCAACAAGCAACTCACAAGCCAATTAAGCCAAAAGCAAGCCCAATTGCTGCGTTTTTGACATGTCTGATGCTCAGGGTCTCACTAGCTGGGATCAGGAAGGAATTTCCCCCAGGTCAGATTGGCAGGGACCTTGGGGATGGGTGGGGGGTGTTTGCTCCCTTTACAGAGTAGGGTGCAAGTTTATCCGGGTGTATCTCACATAATCATTTCCCGGCCACTGCGGGGGCCTCAGTCCCTGGTGCACCTCGGTCCCTCCTGTTCTTGGCCCGTGGCACGTAGCGGGCTCGTCTCCTGCGGGCTGTGGTCTAATTTCAGCGGTTGGGTTTAGTGTGGGGATGCCGGAGATCAGAACACACGATCTCGTGGCCATAAGCACCATGACTCCATTTTAGAGGGCAGGGAGGTGAGCCACAGAGAGGCTACGTGACTTAGCCAAGGCCACAGAGGGCGTCTGGAGCCAGATCCCCCGTGTCCCACGTACGCGTCCTGCCCCCACCGCAGCACCCAGTGGTTGCACACCTGTGACACGCGCTTTAAGGCAGGGTCAAGGCCGAAGCGGTGCGAAGGGGCCCTGGTGTGAATGAGCATCAGCCCCACAGTCTCTGAAGAGTAAGGGGACAGCACCCTCTCCCTCCCGCGAGACGTGGGCCAGGACCCTATGGTGCTAGGTGCTGGACAAACACAAAATCAAGAGACAGCTCAGGCTTGGCGTCTCTCCTCCTTCCTTGGGCAGGAAGTTAAATCGGGAGGAAAACGGAGGCTTGAGAGAGGAGAAAAGTGAGGAGGAATGAACGTCGCACAGCTCCAGGGTTCCCTGCAGAGACGCACCCTAGAACGGGGATGCTGATCCAAGGGATGTGCAGTGCAGTGAGTTGGGGGAAGGGTTCATTGGTCTGATCCGGTGCAATAGGTTGGGGGGGCAGGGGACGGGTTCATTGGTTGGATCACTTGCAGAGGGTTGAGGGCTGTTCATTGGTCCACTCCAATACAGTGGGGGAGGGACTCATTGCTATGATCCAGTGCAGTGGGTTGGGGGAGGGGGCTCACTGGTCCAATCCAGTGCAGTGTGCTGGGGGAGGGGCTCATTGGTCTGATCTAGTGCAGTGGGTTGCACGGGCTTGTTCGTCTTATCCAATGCAATAGATTGGGGGGGGGTGCATTGGTCCAATCCAGTGCAGTGGGTTGTGTGCATGGGGGCGGGGGGATGGCTGGTCCCATCTGATGCAACAGGTTGGGGAGGGCTCAGGGGTCCAATATGGCGCCTAGGGTCGAGGGCGGGGGAGGTGAGGCCCAGCGGTTCCATCCGTCCCAGAAGGGAGAGAGGAGAGCCGACTGGCCTGGTCCATGCCCAATCCGGCGCGGGGAGCCCCCTGCCCCGCCAGACACTCCCCGGGACCCTTTGTTTGCCCACAGGGCGGCCTGGGCAGCTTTCTCCCTAAAGGGCCTTTTAACTCACCCCTTAATCCCAAAGTCACTTAGTAAAAGACCCGGCCCCTGCCCTGCTGGGGCTTTGTGCTCCCAGCCGGTGGCCACGCAGCCCAAACAAGAGCGGGGCGGGACGGGCTCACACGCCACTGCCTGCTAATACTGGCCCTTAATCCAGGGGAAGAATGGGCCTGTTTGAGGCTGCCTGGACCCCTCCGGGGCATTGAATGGCAGGGGCAGTAGGGAGCCCGGGCGGTTACAATGCAAGTGTGGAAAAGGCCTTTCCATTTAGGGGCCTGGATGAAAAGGCCCCACTCCCAGCAGAGGTCGAGGGGCTTCCGAAGGTCCTGCTCCCCGCCCCCATCGCCGAGCTGGTCGGCCTGCCGCAAAGGCAATGGGGCTGGGGGGGCGAACCGGTTCCTGACTTACACACTCGGTGCACCCCCCTACCCCTCCCAAGCATGCTAGTGCAGATACCTCCGTAAACACCAATGCTGTAACCTGCACAGCCATAAAACCACGCCCCTGCAGGCAGAGGGCCAACGTGTGCACCCTCACCAGCCTGCTCAGTGCACAGGCACGTGCAAATGCACAGGCATGTGCAAAGGGCACATTCGCACACTGGCGTGCTCGAGGATGGCCATGCTGTGTGCACGCCCAGGGACACTCGCACACGCCTGTGTATACTTGTGCACAAACTCATCCAGGACAGAGGGCAGAGGTGGGCGCACACCCCTTTGTGCCAGGATCTGCCAAGAGACACTCACGCACAGCCACTGGCAATCCCACGCGCACACATCCTCCCTTCCCTCTTCCTTTTCTCGTCTTCTGTCACCTTCTTGTCTTGACTCCCTTGACCAGAAAATGTCCGTCATCCGCTGACTGCAAGGCTGAGGTCTGGCTGTCAGGTGGACACATTCCTTCACACAGGGGCTTCCGAGGAGAGCCGTGAATGCGCCCTGGACCCTCCTGCAGGCGTGGGGAGGCCAAAGCCCACTGATCAGCCCATTCTCCCTCCCCCCGACCCCCCCCGGGCGCAACTCCATTGGTCAGCCCTCCTGGGGATCATTAACACCTTGCTGAACGAGGCTGCTCCTGACTGCCCACCGGAGTTCACTCTGTGCGGGAAGGACTGAAGAATCCACCCTGCCACCTGCTCAGACCTGGCCTAGGGGATAGCGCACTGGCCGGCAATCCAGGAGACCTGCGGGCTCTTCCTGGCTCTGACACTGGCCTGCTGGGCGACCTTCGTCACGTCACCGCCCTGCGCCTCAGTTTCCCTATGTGTAAAACAGGGATAACGACACGGCCCTCCTTGGAAAATCCCTTTGAGATCTCCAGATGAAAAACGCTATTAAAGAGAGAGGTGGGCCCCACACAGGGGGTCAGAGAGTGGGAAGGAATTAAAATCAGACTGAAAAATGCATTAGTGGAATAGAGTATGGGGAAGGCTCCTGGCTGGTACCTGATAGGGATGAGCTAGATTGGATCACATGGAACTGTGACGAAGTGGGAATGTTCTTAATGTTTTCTCTGAATACCGTATGGGTGCCTCAGTTTCCCCAATGCATTTCTTAAGTATCTAGGTGGTGGGATAAGGGTGTGTGACTGTGGCAGAGCCCGAGAGGGCCAGTGTGATGCTGTCTGCACAGAGAATGGCCAACACCCTGTCTCCTGGCAACTGATGGCCTGGGCCCCTCCCCTGCAAAGGTGCCAACTGAAGATGTTGGAGAACAAAGAGATCAGGTGGCCTCCTGGCCTGGGAAAGAGACAAAGGCCAGAGAAGGGGCTGGAGAGTTTTAGTTTGGAGCTGGATGGGGAAACGGAGGGAGCCCCAAGGCTGGGGTCTAAGCTCCCTGCCCCCCAGAGGGACCTGACTGAGGGGTCCTGTTTGTACCTACAAGCTCTGTTTTGGACGGTGTTCCTGTCGTCTAATAAACCTTCTGTTTTACTGGCTGGCTGAGAGTCAATGTGAATCACAGGAAAAAGTGGGTGCTGGGCCCTGACTCCCCCACACTCCGTGACAGGAACATCCAACCCTAACTCAGACGACTCCAGGAACACGCCCGATTTTCCACTAGTCTGTCAGTGCCCCGTGGCCCAGTGACAGACGCCTATTTCTTCCTTGCCCAACAAGGCCCTTTTATTCCTGGACCACAGTTGCAGCCAGCACACAGCTGATTTCCACATGGCCCAGCCACGTGTGGGGGGTGTGAAGTAGGGGAATGGCAGGGAGCTGCAGGGAGTGAAAGAGACCAGTCATCGCAAGGCTGCCTGCAAGCCAGCAACAGACGCTGCTCTGCGATTCGCTACCGGTCCGCACCTTGTCTTGTCTCTGCAGTGGCACAGCTGGGAGTGAACCGGGGAATCGCCAAAGCTAAAAGCACAAACAGCCAGAGGGCACTAGCAGGGGCTGTAACAGGCGCACCTCAGCTGCAGGTTAGGCCCAGAGGGGGACCTGTAACATGCACTCACCTGTGGGTGGCAGAGGGCGAGCTGATTAATTCATCACAAGTAATGAAGAACAAGGGGAGGGAGAGGGAGCGCCGATGGGACTGGTCCTCTGGCACACACCTGATATCAGACTCATGTTACTTTCCCCTCCTGCCCCTGGGTCAGGGGACTGACCTGCCCACAAGGCCCTGTGAGATATGCCAGAGGACGCCAGCTGCCCTGGACCTGAGCTAGCTCATAGATTAGAGTCTTTGGCTGAGAGGCGGGAGGTGTTGCATTCCTGGTCTTTGCGTCCCATCAGTCAGTTCCCCTAGGACTGAGTCCAAAGGCGCCTGGCCAAGAACCATCAGGAGGACCCGATCCAGGAGGCAGATGGCCCTCGTCAATTGCCACCCAGCCTGAGAGCGTCAAGGGCTGGTGGTGGCTGGGGGTTTGTAGGCAAGCGAAGACAATCAGCGTGCGCAGGGAACTCTGTATTGGGCAGGGGGATGCTCCTTGCAAACGAGCACCCTCCCCGAATCTGGCACCCGGCGCCGCCCTTGCCCTGAAATGGGCCTGTGATGCAGAGCTCGGATCCAGATTTCAGGGAAACTGAGCTGTCTGGTTCACCCTCTTACCGAGGTCGAGCTGCAGAACTGGGAGCCGAACTGGAAGTTCCCTGGACTTTGTGGGTTGCTGGATCTGGATTGCCTAGGCTAGATCCTCAACACGTCAGACACAGCATCATCTTCAGTTACACATAGGCCCTTTCCCTTTGCGTTCTCCGAGAGGTTTAAAGAGGCCAGAGGCCCATTGATTTCAATGGGAGCTAGGCGCCTAAATACCTCTGAGGGTATGGACTGGATGGTAAATGGGAATCAGGGCCATTGGCTCTGATGCCTTCAGTGGAGCTAGTCTGAACTTTGCAGAAACGGGCAGATCCTTTAGCAGCAAAAACTAAAATAGCTTTTAATTTCAGACAGATGCATCACCCGGTTTAGCCCGGGAGCAGGGCTGCAAAGCAGCAACGTGGCGCCAGGTTCTGATCCATTTAGCTAAACCCACCATCACTCTTAGATGGGCCCGTGTCCTGGAGAGCACCTCTAAAGCTTGGGCGAGTTGTGACTTTAAGTAAAACGTGTGGGCTATGGCTCCTCCTAGTGGGGAGATGTTAGACTACAGCTCAGACAGGATAGCAGGACCAGGGCACCTCTTAGGCCCTCTTTGGCTATCACCCCTCGTGGTTATTTTTTATGCCCAGGCCATGCAAAGTATGTGTAGTCTGCTACATTCTGCCCTCAGCATCCGAGGGAGAGCTGGGCGCATCATGCATTTTTCAGGTCACTGGCAATTTCCGAAAAATCATGGGCAAAAAAAAAAAAAAAAAAAAAAATCAAACCAAACGGAATTTTTTTGAAATTTTTCAGTGAATCAGAAAGTTTTTAAAAAATCATTTGGGGTCGAACAAAATGTTTCCTTTGACCCAAAAGGAAAAATTTCAATTTTGAGCATGTTTGAATGTTTCTGGTTGGTTTAAAAATACAATTAAAGGACATTTCGATACAACAAGTTAAAGAAAAACAACCAGAAAAAAACCCCAAGCCCTCACAATGCTTTGTTCAGAAAACACCAAAATTAAACATTTTGATTTTTTCTGGATTTTGTTGAAGATTTCCCCCCATCATAAACAATTCGGCAAAGCTGGCATTAATGCATGAAATGTTCCGGTGTTGACTAATCAGTATTTTTGCCCCCTCCCCCACAAAAAAAGTTTTATAGGAAAAATTAAACCCAACTCTAGACAGAGGGTCCAATTCATCCTGACACGGTGCCCTGGGGGAGGCTGTTACCAAGGGGGATCACTTGATGATCACCTGTTCTGTTCGTTCCCTCTGGGGCACCTGGCATTGGATGGCGTAAAACAGGATACTGGGCTAGATGGCCCTTTGGTCTGACCCAGGAGGGCCGTTCTTATGGGGTCAACAACCAGGCATGGCTCCATCCTTTCCCCAGAGACACCCAGGGTGCAGGGGGCGAGCCAGGCCAGCCTGGGATGGATTGTTCCTATGCTGCCCCAGTGGGGTCAATGGAGCAGAAGGTTGCTGACAGAACTACAATCCCCAGAGTGCACCTGGGGAATAGGTGGGGGGGCATCTAGGCGGGCTGGTGAAAGGCCTCCTGGGAGCTGTAGTTCTCTCTCGCTCTCCAGCCCAGGTTCTGGAGGGGAAGGAACTACATTTCCCAGGATGCAAAGCGCTGCCGGGACGTGCGTGGAGGCTGTGGCCGCAGGAAGGTGGCTGGAGCCGTGAGGACAGGAGCGGTTGGGGGGTCGCAAGCACAGGTAGGGGCCGGCGGGGTCCGCTGGGGATGAGCCAAGCCTGGGAGCTGGGGTAGCCCCGCCCCATTGTAAACCCAGGATCCCCCCCCCCCCCCAGCTGCGCAAACCCGGGATCCTCCCCCCCCCCCCAGCTGCGCAAACCCGGGATCCCCCCCCCCTCCAGCCGCGCAAACCCGGGATCCTCCCCCCCCCCCAGCTGCGCAAACCCGGGATCCCCCCCCAGCCGCGCAAACCCAGGATCCCCCCCCCCTCCAGCCGCGCAAACCCGGGATCCATCCCCCCCCCCCAGCCGCGCAAACCCGGGATCCCCCCCCCAGCCACGCAAACCCAGGATCTCCCCTCCAGCATGTAGATCACCCCCAGTTGCAAACCCAGGCTCCCTCTCCCTCCAGGCAAACCTGGGATCTCCCCCGTCCCACAGCCAGCCTCCTCTCCCAGGTTCTCCCCCTGCCCTGCATGAAATATCCCCCCCCCCCCCGCATCCAAATCGCAGGCTGTCGTCATGTCGTCATGCTCACCCTTCATGCCCTTCCCCCCCCCGCATTCTCTTGCCCCTGTGCTCCCCCTCCTGATAGCAGGCTCTGCCCTCCCCATGCACAGCTGCCCCTTACCCTCCAAATCTGCAGGCAGCCGATGCTGTAGTAGGGGATGTTGTCTCAGTCTGTCCCTCCCCACTCTCTGTGTTGCAGCCTTGGGGCGCTGTCCCCCCTCCGGATGCTCCCCTCCCGCCTCCTTCGCCAAGCCCTCCCTCGGCCAGCCCCCAGCTTTGGGTACTCGACAGCCGGTCCCGCCATGGAGGAGAAGCCGGTGGAGTCGTCCATTCGCGCCAAGCTCCGGCAGGCCCTGCAGCCGGTGCACCTGGAAGTGCACAACGAGAGCTCCATGCACGCCGTGCCCCGGGGCTCCGAGACCCACTTCAAGGTGGTGATCGCCAGCCAGCGCTTCGCCGGCCTGCCCCTGCTCCAGCGCCACCGGCTGGTGAATGAGATCCTCCAGGCTGAGCTGGCCGGGCCCGTCCATGCCCTCTCCATCCAAGCCAAGACCCCCCAGCAGTGGGAAGAGAACCAGAGAGTGAACCAGAGTCCGGGATGCCTCGGGGGATCCAAACACGACCCGCATATGGCGACCAAATTGGGCAGTCAGGGGTGACCCTGAGGGACGGCGCTGCGGGGGGAGGGTTGGGTTAGCTCACTCCCCGGGGGTGACCCTGACGCTCACATTGTGACCACATCCAGAGCCTTGCAAAGCCGCCTAGCGCTGGAAGTGGAAACATTCACAGGCTGGGGTTGCACCACCAATGCCAGGAGTCCACCAGGGTCAGCCCCAGACTCCGCCCTCCCCCTGCACTTGGCCGCGGGTTATTGGTTTTTCGGTCGGTCATGTGATATATCCCCGGCTACCAGACCAGGCTCCCGATGGGCGCTAACGCACGTGTTCATGATCATTGTGTCTGCAAAGTTGGGTGAGATTTGCGAAGCCTAATTTTTAATGGAGACTGGGTGCCCAAAATCTCTCCAACGGCTTTAAAAAGCTCAGTGTCGTGCGTTTAAAGTGTATGTGGGGAGCCCTGGTGTTGTTAATAAAGCTCTCAGCCGAGCAAAGAATGGGTTCACGCTGGAAAGCATTGATGTCGTGTCTCTGGATTTGGTTGACTCAGGTTCAGTTTGCAGCTGCGAAATCTTCTTTATTTCACTTGGGAAACTGAGACGTGCTGGTTTGGTTTTTACCCTGTTCGCATCGTCCACAGCGACAAGGATTCTGCAGAGCAGACCCTGCCCCCGATGACCGGGAATGCAATTTGGGCCTGTCATTGGAACAGAGTTAATCGTTCTGTTGAGGATGTTTGAGCCAGAATAAACTCTGTCCCCGGGCTGGCCCTGCAAGACTCATAGAAGCCCTTTGGCTTGTCCTGGCTCTGCAGGGCTACTAAAAATATAGGTAAGGCCAATGAGAGAGAAGTCATTTCTGCCATCAGCTCTGAGCTCTGCATCCAAACAGGCAGCAGATGAATAATGGTAATAATGAATACCTACCTACCTGGGATATAGCAAGCAGTGCGTTTTCCTCATTTCCTGCACGGAGGAAAACGGAAATTAGGGGTTGAAAGAATCTTAATTTCTGCTTTGTTTCAGTGTTACTTTTCATCATTTCTGCTTTATTTTGCAATGTCTTCAGCTTGGGGCAATGGAAAATAGACTGGTCAGTTTTGTGACCGTGAGTGTGTCCATCTGTCCATCCCACCCCCACCCCAGGTGCCCTCTGCTTCTCCTGTGCTAGCACAAGGCTGGGATGTTGGGGTTAAAAGCAACACAGGGAAACATTCAAAACACTGTTGGGGCCAGAACCTGCCCGCAAACTTCTTGGGGATGTTTGTTTGATCTCAAAGTTATCCTGATCTTGGGTCTTTTTTTTACACCCTCCCCAATAAAAACTAAATTTGGAGCAAAAATCCAGACAGAAAACAGATCTGTAGCAGCCCATTTGGGTTTTCCCCATAACTATCAGGGCAAGGATTAGCGTAAGCGGGCACACGTGGTGACGAAATGACCGAGGTCTGGCCTGTGTGTTTGGGATTTGGAATGTTCAGTCTTCATCGATTGGCTCAGATGCGTGGCTGGAACGCTCTCGGCTGTTACAGGGCCTGGGAAGTTTTGAAGCTCTCGTTATCTTTCTCCTTTGGGACTGCTGAAGGATATTTTTCCTGGCCGGGGCAGTAGCTGAATCCGATTAGGAAATCAAAATGATTTATCTGTGATTGTGCAGTTCTGAGGAAAGGGAGATTCTGCTCTCAGTCCCACGAGTGGAAACACAGGCTGAGCAAATCATCTTGCATTATATTTTCTGCTGGCCTTTTTCATAAGCTCTGTCCCGCTCCCCCCACTTCCATACACACAGTGTGTGCAAACGAAAAGGGGCACAAACCCATTTATTTCCCAGCACCCCTAAGACCACCCCCCAGCCCAAACCAGACTCCGAGGCAGCTGTTGGTTTTTTGTAATCTTTTAATCTTTTTTTTTTTTTTTACATTGATTTTTGTGGAATATTAGTTCATAGCGCTGGAAAAAATTGTCACTGAGCCAGCAGGGGGCGCAATTTCCTTTTCCAGCCAAACGAACCTGACACGGTCTTTTTTATTTAATTCACAGCACCTTATATTTTTTTATGTGATTTTTTTTTCCCAGCATGACATTTAAAATAATTGTCATATCTAATCACTCTGTTTTATACAAAATGGACAAACCAAAGACCACAGCTGAATTATTAGTTTGCTTGATTTTTGGGGGGGGAGAGGGGGTTTTGTACATTTTTGTTGTTCTTTACAAACATCTAAAAACTACACCACAGCACAGTTTTGCATACGGACAGTACTACGCATGTTTTCTTAAAAAGACCAGCTACACCGAAGAATGGAAAGAGCGAGAGAGACGGTTACTTAGAAAAACAAGATGGGTTGTGCTGTTTGATTGGTTAGGGCTGGCGCAGGTCGCGTGGAACCAGCTCTGGACCCGCTTGCTATGAGTGACGGATCCTTTCTGCGCGGGATTAGTTACGAGAGCCCAGGGTGTAAAGCGGATGGGGGAGCTTCTAGTTTGGGGTGTTGGATTTTTTGGGGGGAGGGTGGGGGGGGAGTTGCTGAGTTCAAACCAGCACTGATGCACATTGTGGGGACCCATTCCACTGGCTCGCACGCTCTTCATGGCCAAAAAGAGGTGTAATTTTTTTGCATCTTGATGCGAAACCCAAGAGGAGATGAGGCAGCTAGTCTAGGGAAATCTCCCTGGTGGAGAATATAGCCCTGACCTTGATTAGCTACATCAGGGTAAAACAAACTTCTTGTGCCTTCTAGCCACCAGGGCATCCCCTGGAGATGTAAAACCACTGCAGTTTTTGCAGGGAAGGCAGCCTGTCCAACAGGGCAGATTGGGTGTCAAAACGCTACCCCATCCGAATGCTCTTGTGCGAGGTCCAAGGCAAGACCTGCAAGGCTCCCTCGCCCTCCTGCACTCTCTGTGCAGGCAAATCTTCCCGTGGACGTTTCACCTGCACCCAGATGCCACAAGGATGGACCTTAAAAATCTAGCTAGGGTTATGGCAGAGTACATCAGCGCTGGATGTCTTGCCCAAAGATCTGACCTAGCTCAGCCTCAAGGCCTGGAGAATCCCTGACTGCAGGGGTTTCTCTGCCCTGTGCTATGCAGGAAGTCAGATGAGATCAAACCGGTCCCTTCTGGCCGTGGCAAGCTAGGATCACCCAGAGTGCTTGGTTTGGAAGGGGTTTGTGCTGCGTACTCCGTGTGATGGCACTTCCGAAGATGGTGCTCACGAAATGCTCCCCATAGCCTGGAGGCCAGAGCATTCGGAGCCTCCCAGACTGCGGGGCGCATGGTGTAACTGCATGGGGCGGGGGTGGACGTCTTGGCCAATTGCTGCGGCGTTAATCTGGCCCGGACCTGGGCACAGTCATGCACGTTCAGATGTGAGACTGCAGAGCTTTGCAGCGCCTTCTGCAGGCAAGTTTGTGACGAATTGTTTTTCGTTACTGCCCGTCGATTCATCGAAGCCGAAAGGGGGCTGGGTTCGGCGAATCGCCCGGCTCGGAACAGGGTGGAGGGAACCGTTTAAACACCATCGAAACGCTTCACTCGACGCTTCGTAAGCGACATGTTCCCATTTGCCGTGCCTCTTGGGTTGGCCATTTCAGCGCATTCAATCGAAAACAAGGTTTGAAAAAGAAAAGAAAAACAGTCCGAGGGGAAAGGCCACGGCCAGAAAGTAGCGCGACAAAAATATTTCAGCTGGCAAACGGCATCAGGGTTTGGCTGTGCGAATAGCTGCGATTTCAAGTGAGACGGAAGGGCAAAAACTTTAAACGCTCGACCACGTTCACGGGGCGGGAAGACCGTTCTCCATGCAGCTAAACAGCTGAATCAGTGGCGGCCCAAGCGTGGCAGGAGAGGCCCTAAACTAAGGGACGGTGGGAGGGAAGAAATGCTGTATCTGCCCTTGTGACTGATCATTGCTAGGGGCAACAAGCCAGGCGGGGATGGGCTGAAAATCTGACCCTCCCATTATGGGAACGCACGTCGCGACTGTAGTTCTTTGCTTCCCACGTGCTTTTGTCCTTCTAAGGACTCCCTTGGGTGCTAGCCCAGCCACGGGGCTAGGCTGCACCCGAGCAGGGTTAAGCGATGACGTATGATCATGGGCTTAAATTGCAGCATGGGCGGTTTAGGTTGGACATTAGGAAAAACTTCCTAACTGTCAGGGTGATTAAGCACTGGGCTAAATTGCCCAGGGACATTGTGGCATCTCCATCATTGGAGATTTTTAAGAGCAGGTTAGACAAACACCTGTCAGGGATGATCTAGATAATACTTAGTCCTGCCAAGACTGCAGGGGACTGGACTAGATGACCTCTTGCGGTCCCTTCCAGTCCCACGATTCTATGATTCTGGTTTTTACCCAGTTCTAGCTCGCCTCTCGTTAGCTAGAGCCCCCCCCCTTATTTGTCTTGTCCCTTTGCCAAGGTGCATCAGTCTGGATGAAGTGAGGATGCCGGGTGGCAATGGGGGGGGGGGGGCGTGGTTGAGACGCAGCAGCTGTTTCTTTCCAGGCATTCCCAAAGGCGTGTGAGCGCCTCGTGGCCCATGCTTGGGGGGATGCTGGTGGGCATTTGGGCTCCAGGGTAAAAGGAAGCCCAGCTGGGTTTAGGTTGGTCTTGTTCCAGGTTGGTGCAGGTACCTTTGTGCTTGCCCAACAGCTGCTGGTTTTAAGACTTTAGCTGCTTGTTTAAAATGTGCTCTGGGAACCCCCCCAATCTGCTCCACAGAGGGAAGGCAGGAAATCCAATTGTGCATGGAGCCCGACCTGCAGGGGGCTCTGAAAACAACCTCCTTCCTTCCCCTAAAGCACCACTTGCAAACCCTTCCACCTGGACCAAATGCCCCTCCCCTCGACACACCTGTGCTGCCCTAACCCTCCCGCTCCCCATCAGCTGGGACTGCTGCATCTGTTTAGTTGAGTGAGAAGAAATGAACGACAGTAATTAAAAAAAAAAAGTCAAAAAATATTTGGCATTCGGCGGTCAGGGCTGTGTGCGTCTGACCCACAGAACGGTGTCATCGAACTTGACGGAAGGGTCAAGTCAGGGTTGTCCTGGGTGATCGACGCATTTCAGAGCTGTCCTGTTTAGCCTGTTCTGTGTACCCACCCCTTCCCTCCGCCTTTCAAAACACATCATTAGTGACTGTACCAGCGCGGCTCAAATGGAGCAGGGTCCACCACCAATGGAGGAGCGTCGCTGGTAGCTGGTCGCTGTCGCAGTGAGCTTCCTCCCAGAGCACGTCCATGGGAGTCGTGTCACGTTTCCATGGGTGTGAGATCAGAATCCAGGCCTGGGCAGTGCAGCTGCTTGCTGTTCCTGCTACAGGCCTGATGCTCAAAGGTAACCTCAGTGGAGAGGAGACTCAGGCTCCTAATCGGTATCTTCTGGCTTCCCACTTCTGCCCTGGGTTACTTCAGCTTTGCCTTGGTGTAGCTCTGGGGGTTAGCTGGGAACGAGGAACCTGGGGTCGAGGGGCGGAATCGGCAGCTCTGAGGGGCAGCAGGGTGCAGGGGAGAATCTGTCCGGCTTTGTGCTTTTTCCTACATCGTGTGTGGCTGGCGCTGTGCTCACCCAGGAATCAGGGCCGGCTCTAGGCACCAGCAAAACAAACTGGTGCTTGGGGTGGCACATTTTTATGGGCAGCATGGCCGGTGCCAGAATGCCGCCCCTAAAAATGTGCCCCGGCCGCCCTAGCTCACCTCCGCTGCTGCTGCCATGGTGCGCAAAACAGCTGATTCGCGCGCCGCTACTCGCCCTCCCTCCCAGGCTCTCAAGCCCGGGAGGGAGGGGGAGACTCCGAGTGGCCGCGGCGCAGGCGCCGCTTCTCCCCCTCCCTCCCTCCTAGGCTTGGGGGAGGAGCCTGGGGGGAGGAGGCAGGGCTGGGGATTTGGGGAAGGGGTGGAGTTGAGGCGGGGCCGGGGGTGGGGTAATTAAAGAATGGGGGGAGGGCGGCCAAAATTGTGTTTGCTTTGGGCGGCAAAAATCCTAGAGCCGGCCCTGCCAGGAATGGCGCCGCTCCTGTTCTCAAACACCCGCGAGGCGCCCCACAGGCGGGGTTGTGTGTGAGCCATCGCAGCAGGGGTTGTGGGGAAGGGAGAGAGTTTCTGCTGACCTCAGAAGACTGGGGTGCTGGTTACTTATAAGGAGCTCGGGCCAACAGGCTGACCCTGCAGAAGAGTTGGGGCCAAGCTGGGTGGGGGACACCCACATTTGGTCCATGTTTGCGGGGAGAGGGCAAGTGACCATTTTCAAAATGTTTGTGACATTTATCCCCTTCCCCCCTTTTCTTTTCAAGCAGCCGGTGAACATTTTCCAAAACGTTCCCTCTTTTAAATCTTTTACATTTCAAAATAATTCTTGAAAAGGGGGCGGGGGGTAGGGCAGACCTTCCCCTCCCTCGGACCAGTTTGCTCCAGTAAGATAAAAATCCCTCTTGCTTAGAACGTCGCTCTCCTACTGCTCTCTCGTCTTGGGCTCCAGTTTGCAACTAGATTTTTAAACGAAAAGCGTGATACAATGATGATTGTTTTTTTTAAATGGAGACTCAGGGTAATATTTTCCAAAATGCCTAAGTCCCATTTCCAAAAGTGACTTAAACCCTTAGAAGCCTAAATCTTCTTGACTTTCAACGAGATTTAGGAGACGTATTGTCAAAAGCGACTAGTGATTTTGGACACACACACCCTTTTTTTTTTTTTTTGCATACCCACGTTGAGCCATCTTAACGCAGCTCGCTGCCCAGAAGGTGAGCCGTCTGCAAATCAGATCTCTTACACGCACCAAGCTACGTGCACAACACTCAGATGCTCGGACTCGTGAGCCCTATTCCCAATGGGACTTAGGGGTAACATTTTCAAAAGCAGCTGAGTGATTTAAGAGCCCAAATCCTATTGAAAGTCCATAAAACTCAGGCTCCTACGTCACATTTGAAAATGGGACGGATGCTCCCACGTGGCGTGGGTGCTTTTGAAGATTCCGGCCAGAGTTCAGTTCGTCTGTTGTAAATTACTGCACAAGGCCATCTACACCAGCTGTGCTATTCCCACGGATCGCGGCCTCACTCTTTTGGCCCAGAGTGGTTTGTCTCTACGGTGAGAAATGTGTAACCCAGGATAGGAACAAGCTGAGTCCAGTATCAAAGGGGTAGCCGTGTTAGTCTGGATCTGTAAAAGCAGCAAAGAGTCCTGTGGCGCCTTATAGACTAACAGACGTGTAGGAGCATGCCTTTCGTGGGTGAATACATCCGAAGAAGTGGGTGTTAGTCCTTAGTGTTAGTCTGTTAGTCTATAAGGTGCCACAGGACTCTAAGCTGAGTCCAGGGTCTTGAGTTAAATCTTTCTAAAAATCAGTCCCCTTCATCGCTCAGGCAGCCATGAGGCAAGCGCGCCTGCCGATCCGATAGGAGAGAGGTGCAAACAGCCTGGTTAGGATAGCGAAACATGGACGCTCAACTGGGTCGTGCAGCCCTCCCTCACTGGAGCAGGTTGCATTGGGGTCCCCTAGGCTGCAGCATCAGGACCAGGTTTTCTAATCTCCCATCTACACCGGCCTTTTAAAATGAGCTTGTGTGGGCAACACTCAAGCTCCCTTCTGGCTCAGGTTACAATGTGGTCGTAATCCAGTCTGGCCCCATGCACAGTGGGGTGGAAAAACCGACGTAGTTGGGACCAGTATAGCTTCTTCGATTGAGCTGAGCCTCTCCTAGGTGGGACCTTTGTCCTACTATAGCGCTTGGCCTTTTGGTACCTTTATTAAAGGGACTGGCTACCCAGCAATAACCTTGTGGTTAGCTGCTAAAATAACATCGATCAACTGTCATGCTTCAGGACTGGAGCTATGATTGTTGCATGGGTCAGGAAGGAAATTCTCTGTCACATTATATGCAGGTGCTTGATGCATGTCCTTTCTCTGATCCCCCAGCTATCAGCCATCATGGGAGGCCCAGGGGCCGATTCGCTCTTTGCCTTGCCCCTTGTGCAGCCACTGATCAGTGCAAATCACCACTTTTCTCACTAGGGAGTGGTGCGCACCCGCTGTGCAAGGGACTGAATGGGTGTGCAGTGCCGGCACGTCAGAGCAGTGGCGCTATGCGTTGACTGTACCCAGCTGTACATACGCTGCAAGGCCCGAGGCACTGAAGAATTGGGCCCAGGGGATGATAACAAGACCTAGCGCCTACAAAGCAGCTACGCGGGCTTAACGGAAGGTGGTTCTTAAAGTGCTGCAAACCCTTGTGTGGCTGCTGCTAGGTCAGTTTACGTTAACCCGGTGCTCAAGCATCTTAAGCTAAACCCAAATAAGCCTCGTTTAAAGTGAACTGTGGCCATGCAGCCTTGTGCACGAGATGAAAATCACTCTCAAACTGATGCCACCCTCCACCTGGGCCAGCGGCCCTGATTCTCCAGGGCAAATCCTTCGCTTGTCATCCTCCTTTGTTTAATTAAGTTTTGTAAATGGAAGAAACATTATGCCCTTTCTTTCTGCCAGAGAAGTAGAGGAATGATAGCTGGGCTAGGGAGCCTGAGCTAGGTTCGATTCCTACCTCTGCCACAGATTGCCCGTGTGACCATGGGCAAGTCACTTACGGAGCATCTACATTCCCTGCAGCGGTGTGACTGCAGCATGTATAGACAGGCCCGAGCCTGCTAACTGGCGCACCGGTAGCAGTGAAGGCTAGAGCACAGGCAGGGGGCTGAGTGGGTTTGTACAGCCCCTGGTGCTGCAACTTTATTGCTATTGTTATTCAAGCGAGTGAGATCACAGCTAGGTTGGATATGTCTACTCGTGCTGCACTCCCTCCTCTGATCACAGGATAGACAGACTCTTTGTCTCTCTGTGCCTCAGTTTCCCTGCCTGTAACTTGCCGCACAGTAGGGCTGTGAGCATTAGACATTGTGATGTGCTCAGACAGCCCAGCGGGGGAAGCAGGGGAGCTGAGAGAGAGACAAAAACTCTTGCTTTCAGCTATGCTTTGTCGCAAGCTTGCGAGAGGAGGGGAAACTGAGATCTGGTGTAAAATTATTAAATAAAGAAAAATATACTACTCTTAAATATCTCCTAAAATGTAAAAAAATACAACTCTCGCTTAAAATGATACAGCAGTACGTTTCCCCCCTTGGGGTACGCCACACTTCTCTACGCATCAGAAGAGAATTGGCCGCCTTGCTCTATTGTCTAATGTGGACCTAGGTGACCTTAAACTGACCCCCCCCCCCCCAAAATACAGTTCATTTCTCTTTTTAGCTCTGCGGCGAAGGCAAGATATTTAATTCCCTGTTTTGGAGCTCGGCTGGCACCCATTACACCAAAGACCCCCAGCAAAACCAACACAGGTGCTTGTCAATTTCATCCCTTGTTGAAAATAACATTTTTGGCTCCGTGTGTGTCCAGCTGCTATGATTAGATGAATGGGCACCGGGGACCACACGCCTGTTCAGATCTTCAGATGATGACACAAAGAGACACATCTAGCTATTAAAGCATGGAACCTGCATGGGCCCATTGAGCGATTAACCTACAATGTGACAATTAGGGGGCTTTGTTATGTAAATGGGTTATAAAATACAACCAGAGAACCATGACTCCCCCCTCCCCTTTCCTCCAATCAAAGTTGCCCTGAAGTCCAGATTCTGCTCTGTTAGACTGGTATGACATGGATTTACTCCAGATTTACCCCCAGGATAACAGAGAGCAGCATAAAGACGTAGCCCAGTGCATTATTATTATGTTTTTAAATTAAGAATTGCTCTGTCACCCTGCAAGGTAGAGATCTGGTTTTAAAAACGTTATTTCCTTTCGCACCATCATTGGGGTCCTGCTGCTTGTTAGAATTAAGTGGCGGGGCAGCAGGGGGGTTAGATTAATTGAAGATCTGGGTTGGAACTCACTCACCATCCGGATTTTAGGCCAGCACTCCAGCACGTGCTTAAATCCCGTTGACCTCAGTGGGTGAATGTGTATAAACACTCTCCTGCCATCCAGCAAGGCAACGCGCTTCTGTCTCTTCCAGCGAAAAAGGTCAGAACAGAATCAAGTCCCTCCATCCCCTTGCTGACAGCAGAAAGGACACGGCCGGGATCCTTCTCTCATGGATTCCAAGCCACGAGATGGGGAAGATGCTGAGACATCTGCCTCACATTAGCTGGGGTTTTAAAGAACATTTAAATTCTAAGCTACGACCAGCTCTGAGAAAGGAGAGCCCCCCAAGACAGCTTCTTAGCCTCTTGGTTCCTGGACAGTGCTGGCTTTATATCGCAGAGAATTAAAGGGCCAGCATATGACACCCAGCTTGGAATGAAAAAAGGGCATTGGTCCTAAGGAGAGAAGGAAAGCCAGGGTGTGCGTCCACGCTGTGCCCGTAGATGGCGCTGTTCTCCATCCAACATCCACTGCTGCCTATCAGGGTGGGCCCTTTGCAACCCACAATAGGGTGTCTTTAAAATAGCCCCCTGCTGCCCCTAAGGACCTCTGACCTCACTGCTCCAATACATTTGCCCAGCTCGTCCTGGATACACGCGGTGAGCAAACTCTTGGCGTAAGATGCCTCGAAGCCCCTGGCAGCACGCGGCACTGCCCAGCCCTGCCTTACGTCAGTTCAATCTGCAGCAGGAAAGAGACAGCAAGAAAAGCCAGTCGGGGCTCGGGTTTGTCCCGTCTCTAATGAGCAAGGCGCGGTGCTTTGGGTGTTGCAAAAATAGAGCCCGTTTGTGTGGAGCGATTGGGCCTTACATGCTAAGTTCTGATCTGCCCTCAACCCCTGGGGAGTTCCCTCCGGCAAGCGTCCCAGGCAATCGATTTTTCAAGGATCATACTTCCCCTTTGAGAGCTACATAGCTGGGTTGATCTAAGTGTAGATCAGACCTTAGGGTCAACCAAGGAGCTGGGGGAGGGCAGAGAGACAGAGGGCTACAGAGTTAAATACACGAAACGCCTAATTGGAATGACCAGCAACCCACAGACAAGACAGAGGTTAGCGTCACTTTCAGGCCAGCTGGGCTGCTGGCCTGGCGCAATGGAGCGCTGATCTCCGTTTGGAGCTCACAGGTGTTACTATCACACCCTGCCCCCCACCCACCCCAGGCTGTGTTTCTGGATGGCCTCTGTGGGGAGGGACTTGGGGAGAATTAAAAAAAAAAAAAAGCACAAACAACCACCAAAAGCACAATCCCTAAGCTTCAAAGTCAAATGTTCTCCCCCCAAACAGAAGAAACAATGTTTAAAATCCCTGAATAAACAATAATACAAGAAACCGAGCATCGCTGTATTGTTCAGCTGAAATGGATAATTGGAAGAGGGGAATCTCCCTGGATTAGTGCGTGAAATTCGGTCCAGTTACAGGGGGATAGTTGAGCTGATGTTGGTCCAAAGGAGAAAAAAGAATGCTACTTTGCCCTCACATACAGCACCTTTCCTCTAAACCACTCAACAGAAGGATGCAAGTATCATGATCCCTGTCTTACAGAGGGGGAAACTGAGGCACTCGGCACATTAGGACCAGCCACCCACCGGAGCCAAGGATGGAACCGCTGCTCTGATACAGCCTCTGCCATGCCAATGAGATCCTAGACCTGCTGCCTGCAAAATGTATGAATGTCCGATACCACTAGAGTCTACAGGGGTGGATGCCAGCGGCGTCTGGCGCGGCTTGACCAGCGATTTGTGACACCAGCGAGACACGATGCAAGGACGCGTGCAGATCAGGATTTCAAATTCGGTTCACGTGACACAGAGGAACAACTTAGCTCTGCCGGTTTGCTCCCGCAAACCTGGCTTAGGAGCCTGAAACGGAGGCTTTGTTAACACCTGAAATCGACGCCACTTTACATACAACTCAAAGGGCCCCGAAAAAGCAGTGGGGGGGAGGGGAGGTTACGTTGCTCTCCACACACCACAGGTGGCTGATGAAAAAAATAAACGAGGATTTGGAGAATATTACACCGCCAAGATCCGTGAGCACACGTTGCACGTACTACTAGTTTACACCCACATGTGTGAAATTAAATGGATCACGTGTTCACCAGCGCACACCCAAGGGCGAGCTCCAACAAGGGATTTTGGGTTACTGCTGCGTGGCAGGGCGCCTAGACATTAGATGTCCCCTTTGAGGAGCTGGCCCTAGCCCCTAGCTCTGATCAGGAGCTAGGTCAATTGGCACCTGCCCAGTTAATCCGTTCACACTGCCGTGGCTGGGCCGTTTCCAGCCTGAATTTAGTGCAAAGAGGTTCTTTCCCCCTTCTCCTTCTCAGTCAAGTTTTCTTCCCCCCCTCCCCAACTCCCACAACGAATGAGCCGATTCTCACACACGTAATGACACCGAAAAAAGAGGGGGGAGGCCGGGAAGGAAGGAGCGGTTGGGGGGAAGGGGAGCGAAAAAATAAAATCATCGAAATCAGAAAATAAGACATTTCACAGTGTCTAACAACTTGAATCTCCTGTGGGGGAGGAAATCTTGGGGGGGGGGCACGCCCCACTCACTGCAACACCTGCCCGCGCGTCTCCGGCAGCCTCAACGCTAGCGAGCTGCCCACAGCCAGCGCTGTCGAGGCCAGCAAGATGGGCACGGCTTTCGTGACGCCGACAAAGGAGGTGAAGATGCTGATGCCCAGGACGGCCGCCAGCTTGCAGAGGGCGTTGAGGAAGCCGAAGGCTGTCGTCCTAGAGAAGCGGGGAGAGAGGACGAGGTTACGGGCGAGCTAAAGGGGTTGGGGGGGGGCGCAGTAGGCTGGTGGGCGGGGGATGGGGTTAAAATGTCCTGTTTCTCCCTAAAAGATGGAGAACAAGCAGGTCATAGCAGCAGCGGCCCAGAGTATCAGCCTCGTGGCCTGGGAATCTGGACACCTGAGTTCTATTCCTGGCTCTGCCACTGATCTACTGCATGACCTCGACCAAGTCCCTTCCTCTCGCACCCTTTCTCCATTTCAACTGTGAGTGCTTTGTGGCAGGGCCTGCCTCTCTCTCGGTATATGTACAGCACCCGGCACAATGGGGCCCTGAGCTCAGCTGGGGCACAGATGCTATCCATAACACCCAATGCTGGAGAGGGGAAAGGGTTTTTATTGTAGACACACACACACACACACACACACACACACACTGTTTAAAGCTCTGCTGTTCGCATGTATTTTTCTATCAGGAAATCAGTCACCCCAGTGTATTTAACACCAATTACGGCAAAGCTACCGTAAAACTCTTCAACGACAGGCCCTGCGTTCTAACTTTAGCTGCAAACTCTCCAGCCTGCCTCTAGTCAGCACAAGGGCCCAGCTTCCATCCCCCTGCCCCACCCGCTTAGAGAAGAGGGATCCTCCTTCCAGGAGCCCCCAAGTCCCCTGCTAAAGCAAAGCCTGGTCCATTTAATGCCTTAATGCCTGGAGCAGCTCCCCAGTCCCTGTACTCAGGCCACCTGCTCTCCTCTCCTTTCCTACTGTCTATTTCCAGCCTGCGGCAAGCTGCAGTCAAAGATCCCCTTTTCCTAGGGGGTCTGCACAAAGCCAAGCCCACATGCATCAGGCACAAGGGGAGCCCAGACCATCACCTGGTGCCCATGCAGCAATGCCCCTCGCACTCAGTGATGGGCCCTCCGGCAGCCAAGGCCCAAGCCGGCAGCTCTGTGCATCAGTTGGGCCTGCGTGATTTCTCCCCTGCCATCAGGGGTGTCAGCAGGGGTCAGCCGCAGTGACTCAGTCCCAGGTGAAAGGGATGTGATTCATAGCTTAGCCTGGAGGCGGCGCCCTTGAGCCGCTCTGCATTAACAATGCCTTGTCCTCCGCATGTTCAGCCTCAAACCTGCAGCCTCGCCCGCCCCCACCATGCAAATATTGATCTGCTCCCAGAATCCTTTGTGGGGCTTCCCCAAGCACAAAGGTTTATGGGGAACCCCTGGCATCTCAGGAGGGGGGGCGGGACAAATTGGCAGCCCAGGGAGAGGGGTTGAGAACCGATTGCAAATGCAGGGGATGCCAGCCGGCAGGCTCAGCGTGCCAGCGTAGGCCTGGTCCAGCTAAACTATGATTGCTGGCTCTTGGGAATGTGGCATAAGATCTCCTCACTGGTCCCCCTCTCCGAGTCAAATTGGCCCATGCCGGGGCTCACTCTACAGTCAGTGCCCAATTCACAGATGAGAAAACAGGGGTACAGCAAGAGGAAGTCACAGGTCTGTGCAGCCAGGCAGCAGCAGAGGTGGGAAGAGGACCCCCAGGAGTCCTGTGTCCCAGTGCTCTACTCTGCCCAGTAGACACCGCTCCCCACCCAGAGCTGGGACTAGAACTGGCTGAAAAAGGGGGGGGGGGGGGCTTCCTTTCTGTGAAAATTTGTCCAGTTTTAAGAACATAAGAAAGGCCATACTGGGGCAGACCAAAGGTCCATCTAGCCCAGTATTCTAGTACACAGACCAACAGTGGCCAATGCCCCAGAGGGAATGAATAGAACAGGTAATCATCAAGTGATCCATCCCCTGTCGCCCATTCCCAGCTTCTGGCAAATAGAGGCAAGGGACACCATCTCTGCCCATCCTGGCTAATAGCCCTTGATGGACCTATCCTCCATGAACTTAGCTAGTTCTTTTTTGAACCCTGTTACAGTCTTGGCCTTCACAACATCCTCTGGCAAGGAGTTCCACAGGTTGACTGTGCGTTGTGTGAAGAAATACTTCCTTTTGTTTGCTTTAAACCTGCTGCCTATTCATTTCATTTGGTGACCCCTAGTTCTTGTGTTATGAGGAGGAGTAAATAACACTTTCTGATTTACTTTCTCCACACCAGTCATGAGTTTATAGACCTCTATCATATCCCGCCTTAGTCGTCTCTTTTCCAAGCTGAAAAGTCCGAATCTTATTAATCAAAATGTGCCCTCCCACAGCAGGCTGAAATGTCAAAACTGTGGAAATTTTCATGGAAACGAGATTAAGGAAAAATTCCATTTGGGAAGGACTGAAATGGAACTTTTTGGCTTTCCAGCTGCCCTCAGGGAAGGCTCTAGTTAATTTCTTGTGAAATTGACAAGTACCGTCCTGCCCACTGCTGGAGAGGCAGAGAGCCCTACCACATTGCCTCCCTGTGAACCGCCCCAGCTCTGGGCGCCCGAGAGGGTGACCAGACAGCAAGAAAAATCAGGACAGGGGGTGGGGGAGTAATAGGCACCTATAGAAGACAAAGTCCCAAATATCAGGACAGTCCCTATAAAATCGGGACATCTGGTCACCTGAGCGCCGGAGAGGTGCTGCTCGTCCCACCGAGCTGGGGCAGGGGGAGGCAGGGGCACCCTGGTCTTTGCCTCTCCATCCCCTGGAGCTGGCATTCAACAAAGGTTTGGTCAAATCTCTGCCTGATTTGGCTCAAGATTTCACTCTGCCAAACTGGCATTTTCCAGCAAAATTAAGTTTAGTTGGAAAGTTTCTGACTGGCTCCTTGCTTCTGCTCTAACCACTAGACTCTCCTCCTGGGGCTGAGAATAGGACCCAGGAGTCTCGACTCCCAGTCATTCTGCTCTAGCCATTGGGCCACCTTCCCTCCCCCCAACATGCAGCGTCCTTCAGGCCCTAACAGGTATTTATCATTACCGCATCGTGTTCCCAAAGCTACCAGTCGAGGTGGTAACCCAGGATTCCTCCTTCTCAGCCACCCCGAGGTGGCTTCACGGGACCAGCCCACGTCTGGACTGGGCATCCCGGGATCAGGACTTGCTCTGCCTTGGGTGGATAATGGAGGCGGAGACTTGTACCTTTTGTCCGAGGGGTAGAGCTCCACCGTCAGCACGTCCAAGGCGTTCCAGGAGGCGATGCTGACCCCGCCGAAAAGGCAGAGCAGGGCGATCATGGCTGACTCGCTGTTCCCGAACGACAGGAAGAAACAGCTGACGCACGACATCACGCTGGAGCCGGCTGCAGCAGGACGAGGAGAGGCGTGTTAGGCTGGGGAGGAGGGTGTATCCGCAGGTACAGGCCTGGCTGGAATCGGACCTGGTCAAAGCCAGCATCACCCGCCTGGTGCAAGAACCTTCTCCTATGCATCAGCCCTGCAAGGCCTCCTGACCGTCCCCTCCACACAACCCAGTGCAAGAGCCTTCTCTTCTGCAGCCTCCCTGCCCTGCCCACCAGCTCTCCTTGCTCCTTCGTTCTGCCGGTGCGAGAGCCACAGACTCTGCAATTCTGCCAGGCCCTCCAGCTACAAGAGGCCGCTGAAGCAACTGGCCCGAATCCTAGCCGTGCCGCTGCTCTGCAAGGAGAAGTTTCCCCTCGGTGCCGGTCAAGGCGGAGAAGGTTCACTGGGAACAGCTGATGCCTATGGTACAAGTGGATCTAGCTCAGGCATCAGTCAAGGAATAGAGCCAGTTGGGAATTTTTCAATCAACATTTCTTTTTTTTTGGGTAGGAAAATGGAATCATTGAACCTGTTCGTGGGAAAGGGTCAAATCTGATGAATTTCCCCTTTCGAACCATTTGAGGAGTTCTGTCGTTCAGCTTAAAATGACTTTTCATTTTGAAACGTTGTTCGCGTCTGATAAACACCCGTCTTTTCAAAAGAGAAGAGGTGGAACTAAAAACCAAACCTTTGGAAACGATCGGGTCACCGGCCGGGTTCGGAAAGAAAACATTCCGGTTTTCAGTTCGGGACCATGTTTAAGATTTTCAAATTTGTTGTCCCGAATCTGGATGGGGGGAAACTTTGAAATCTCAAAAATTCTCACGGGCTGGGGAAACCTTTCCTTCCCAGCTCTACCAAGGAGGCATGCAGCCAGCCTGGGGATTTCTGTTAAAGGGGGAGACCCTCTCTGGCCAGGAGGGGGCAGCTGCAACTTCAAGCCACAGGGAAGCTGGATTAAAGGGGCAGGGGTCAATTTTTGCTCCTGCAGCCAGGGTCTACAGGGGGATCAGTGCAGAAGGAACAGGCTATCCCTATCCCCATGCTAACACCACCACTTCCCCTGCCAGTCCCAAGGCAGCATCCCCGCCCCTCACCTAGCATCCGAAGGCGCCCGATCTTGTCCATGAGCAGGGCCGAGACAATGTTCCCCGGCAGCACGGCCAGGGTGCCCAGGAAGCTAACGAAGTAGATCATGTAGGCGTTGTTCTCATCGCTGAAGTCCAGCTGGCAGCCCTCTTTGTTGTGCAGGAAGCTGCTGTTGGCCATTTTGGAGTTGATGAATTTGTACTCGAACAGGTCTGTGGAGAGGGAGAAGACGACACTGGGCGTGGCCTTGCACTGAGCTGCAGAGCGATTAGCAGGCCGTTTGCCCCTCCCACCAAGCAATGGGGGGGGCAGATGGGCTGTGATGCAGCCACCTCTGGGGTGGAGCGCAGCAGCTGCTTAATGGATGGACAGCAACATTGCCCAGGGTTTGCGCACCCAGCACCGAAAAGCAAACCACTTCTCATGTGCAACACGGCTGCTGTTTAGCGGCCTCGCAGCAACGCTGCGCAGCTGTCACCCACCCACCACTGAAAAGCAGCCACCTCTGGGACAGAGCGTGGCTGCTGTTTAGTGGCTACACAGCAACGCTTCACAGGGATTGCTCACCCACCACTGAAATGCAGCCACCTCTGAAGTGGAACACAGCTACTGTTCAACAGCATGCCGCGGTGCTGGAAGTGGCGATAGAAATGCAGGGGACTTGTAAGCCACCGGGGTGTAATTAACCAAGTAACCAAGACTAACCCTTTTCTGTTTTGCAGACTGGCCCAGAGAATCAACATGAACAGCCGGGCGCCTGGGTTTTAATGGCTAGATCCAAGCCCACCAGAGGGCAGAATGAGTCAGTGCCGCATTGCAATACAGGGCGGGTGGGACACAGAGGTCCCGAGTGGTCATTTGTTCTCGCACACAGGGCCAGCCTTGGGGCGGCATCTGTCCCAGGGGAAGATGGCTTTTTGGGGGGAGACGAGGGGGGTAAATTTGCTCCCCCTTCCACAGCGTTTGTTGATGCCTTTCAGAAAATACGTGGGTTAGCGGCTGATCTCTCCTTGTCTAGGGCTCCCCTCCCAAAGCCCATCAGGGTCTATTCAGTGCCGAGTCACCGCGAGGCGGCTGATTAGCACGGCCCAGAGAATATTTAACAGCAGCCTCACAGCAAGTGCAGCAATTTCAAGCCCCGCAGAGGGCCGGGTGGGGAATTAAGGCCCTAAAACAAAACAGCCCTGGCCCAATCCTCCTCCACGCGGCACCTTGCCCAGCCATTTCCACTGGTGCAAAGTGGTTCCCGGATGCTGCCTGGTAGCTTTTTACACCCCCTTTTGCAGTGGTGTGTGGAAATGGCTGCAGATGGGGGCACGGCTGTGGAGAATCAGGCCACCTGTTTGTTCCCCCGTCACGCTGGTTGAGACGCTGCCCTCCACTGACACCCCCCCCAAAAAACATCACGTTCATGTCGCTTGCCCTCCCCTTCCAGGGACCCCAAAAGCAGCATCTGCGCTAGTTAGGCTAGCGAACACAAGGGCGATTAATCCTCATGCTCCATGGCACAAGCTGACCACCAGCTGGCCGGTCAGGAAGGAACCTCCCCTATGAGGTATACTATTAGCCAGCAAGGTCCAGTGTTGGAGATTTCAGCCTGTCTCTAAGGCATGTCTACACTGCAAAATACGGTGTGTTCTTAACATGGGTTAACTAACCCACATTAGCTAACTCGGGTTCAAATAGAAGTGAAGACACAGCAACTTGGCTTTTAACAGGGCTTAGTATCTCAAGTTCAGTCCCTGGCTGCCTTATAAACTTGAATTTGAGCAGCTGACCCAAACTGCCAGGTCTGTACTGCAATGTTAACCTGAGTCAGCGAACCCAAGTTCAGAACACACCTTTGCAGTAAAGACAGAAGCTAAAAGCCAGACTCAGTGTGGCCCAGTGGATCTGGTACTGTCTCAGGGGTCTCAACCTATTTATCATTGTGGGCCGTATCCAATATTATGGCCCTGAGGATGTCACATGGGCTGCAGCTCTGTGCTGATTGGGCCAGGTTGAGACCCACCGGTCTAGATGGCCCATTGACTTGTTACAGGGCAGCAGGAAGTTACCTGTGTTGTAGAAGACAGTGGAGAAGAAGGAGCAGTTCTTGAAGAAGGTGTTGCTGGAGGTGATGTCTTCGAAGTAGCAGTCCTCAAACAGGGAGTCCTCAAAGGAGACGGATTTCAACTTGAGGCCGATGAACCTGCCAGGCACGAACCCGGGGACTGAGCGACCCAAGAGCGACTGGGATAGGGGGCGTGGGAAGTGTGGGTTTCCCTCCATCACGGGGGAACAAAAATGGTTTCTGGACCTTGCTAAGCCAGACACTGGATGTTCGGAGACCCCTTCTGTGCAATGAGTTTGGTGGGTCTCAGTTCAGTATCCACGACTGGGAGTTAATTAAGTATCTGCAATTGGGACAGCAGATAACTCAAGGCTTGCGTGGACTATGGGGGTCCGTAAAGGCAGGGGTCGGTGTGTGGCGGGGTGAGGGGCAAGCTTGCCCTGTTGATGCCTGTGCTCTGGTTACACAAAGGATCCCAACCTCCCCGGCTGCACTCCTGGTGAGGGTCTGGCTGCATTTCCTCCAGCACCTAGTTATTCATGCAGCCCTCCTCCCCTCGAGCCCAGAGACCTCCTCCCGGCACTGCCCAGACTAGCGATCCCCCAGCGCAGGCACATGCAGCCCATTCTCTGCAACCACGGAGCCACGTTAGACCCCACCAACCTCCCAGTGTCTTTGCAGGCTCTGCCCAGGACAGGACACCTGGTTGTTTTCCCGTGAGCACGGCCCCCCCAGCACCTCGACCCATCTCACAAGGGTCAAAGAGGGCTTTTGCTAATTGCCCTGGGGGTGAGGAGGGATGACCCACCACTCACTTGTCGTTGTAGTATTCACCGTTGCGGTGGATCTGGTTCTCCAGGGTGAAGTTGAAGGTGAAGTGCTCCACCTTCTCGCGGGTGAAGAGCTTGGTGCGGGAGGCATATTCGATGTTCTGTAAATGCTTGATCATGTCTGGGAACCAGACAGTCAAGCCGTAGTAACTATCAGAGAGAGAGAGAGAGAGATCAATACTTATTGTCTGTCGTGCTTAGGCGCCTGAGTCATGAACTAGGACCCCTGTTGTGCTAGGAGCTGTACATTGTTATTGCTATTAGGTGCATTACGGTAGCTCTAGCACCCTAAGTCATGGGGCAGGAGCCCAGTGTGCTAGGAGCTGTACAAAGAAGGAACAAAACTCAGGCTCTGCCCCAAGGAGCTCACAGTTAGCGCTGGGTGGGAAATGGTTTCCCGGGAGATTTCTGAAAAATGTTCCCGTCTCGACTCAGGATGAAAAGATGAAATCTCAAAACTTTTTCACAAACTGAAAAAAACCCTGCAGTTCCGGTCAATCAAACTGCTTCATTTTGATCCTTTTGAAATGCTTCATTTCCATTTTGACCTGTTTGTTTTTCTTTTTTTTTGAAACTTTTTAAAAAGTATAAATTAAGTTAAATTTCCAAGCAAAAAGTCGTTTCCGACTGGAAAATAAACGTTTGGTTTCAAAAAGGTCGAAACATCCCATTCTGATCCTTCTGACTTCTTTTTCCAGCTGGGCAATTCATCAGCTCGCCCCTTTCCTGCAGAACAATTCGGTTTCCATGAAGCTGCAATTTTTTTTTGGCATAAAAACATTTCTCAGAAAAATCCCCAACCAGCTTGACTTACAATCTAAGTATCAGACAAGGGTCCCAGGTCTCTCAGTCCCAGTCCGGGCTCTGTCTCCAATGTGTGCGGGACCTGGGGCTTAAACCTCAGCTAATAACAGGGCATCCTTTCCCAGTACGCTGCCCTGACAGCATCCCTCTGCGGGCATCCATTCTCCAGGGACCATCTTGTCTTTGGCCTCTGTGCTGAGGCTGCCAACAAGGGGCTGGCTGAGACTGGGGTTCCCCACCCCTAAATCTGGGCTCAGACCCACCAAGCCTTTCCCCCAAACACTTGTTGCTCTCTGCCATCCAATGGTGGATTTGAACCAGCCACCTGAAGGCCCCAGAGTTGCCCCATAGAATGGGGTTCACCTGGCTCCCCCTGCACTGGGGGATGGCCAGTGCTGGGAGGAGGTCTCTGGGCTCGGTGGGTTGTGGTGGTGGTGGGGGGGGATGCTCATCAAGAGGGCAGCCCTGTAGATTGGGATCTTGTGTGTATCCAGAGCATGGGCACCAGCTGGGCATGCTTGGCCCCCCGCCCGCTCCACACACCGACCCCTGAACCATTCAGATGAGCCCCCAGCCAACTGTAATGGTGGCTTAAAGACAGCAGGAAAATGTACTGACCCCTGCATAGCTGGGGGCCTGTGGGGTGTTCAGAGAAAAAGGGGGGAGGGAAGGGGAGAAAGAAATGGCCTTTCCTGCAGCGACTCTCGTGGCAGATTCTCTGCACTGAGCTCCATGCTTCAGCACCAAGGACAGTGACTAGAGTCCAAAGTCTTCCTGAAGTCCTTCCCAGGGTGCGGTCAATAACACTGCCGGGGATAGAACCCAGGAGTCCTGACTCCAAGCCCTACACTACAGTCACGGGAGCAGATTCCCTCCCAGACACAGAACCCAGGAGTCCTGATCCATCCCCAGGCTCCAATCCAGTCACTGGATCACGCTCCCGCCCTCTGCCGAGATATGTGGAGTGAATAGGCTTTCTTCTTAATGTTCAAAAAGAGGATAGATAGATAGATAGATAGATAGATAGATAGATAGATAGATAGATGGGGTGGATGGGGATCAATAGATAGATAGATAGATAGATAGATAGATAGATAGATAGATAGATAGATAGATGGGGTGTATGGAGATAGATAGATAGATAGATAGATAGATAGATAGATAGATAGATAGATAGATAGATAGATAGATAGATAGATAGATAGATAGAGGGGGTGTATGGGGATAGATAGATAGATAGATAGATAGATAGATAGATAGATAGATAGATAGATAGATAGATAACCCTGGAGAAGCCAGCTGACTTCTGTGGGGCTTTACATGATGTGAACCAGCCCTGTACGCTTTGTGCTGGGATACAAGCCCCCTCTGATACAAGACACCCTGCCCTGGTTACACGGCCCTATTGCTGAGGTGGCCGAGAACAGAGAAGCCGGTTAAATACAACCGCCACAGAGCCAAATTCTGGCTGCTAAACTCAATGGGGCTGCTTGGGCGTGAGTGGCGATTCCCCCAAGCGATGGGGAAGCCACCGCCTCTCCGCCGGAGACTATTCCACAGCCTAGCACGTCTCACTGCTGCAGAAAGGGCTCTTCATTGTTAGCCTGGCTTTCCCAGATTTCCCTTTGCACAGCTCCTTCCTGGGGGCGCCCCCTTGTAGGTGGGGCGTAAGAGCTTTGGCAGGGCCAGGCCTGTGCCGGGAAAGTCGAGGAGTGCGGCAAACAGCCCTGCCACCCCACTCCCTCATACTGAACCACACCGCCACCCCCCAGCCTCTCTGACAGCAGCTAAACCTAGCGTGAAATCCTGTTCTGGGAATAGGAGCCGGCAGGGGAGGAGGGGGGCGGATTCTGGGAGCGAGCTGGATCCCACACCAAGCGAATAGCGTCTGGCAAGGAAGTGGAGCATTAATTAGCTCCAAGCCAGGGTAGCGGGGAAAGGCTCAGCAGTGCACTGGGAGTGGGGGCGACAGGCTGGATGGGAGGCAGGGGGAACGTGCTTGGCGTCTGGCCCTGTTAGCTGGGGAGCACAGTGGGTGTGGCACGGCTCCAGGGGGCTCCTGGCTCATTGGGAGGGGGTCAGATTGTTTGTTGGAAGCCAACCAGCACGAGGGAGGTTTGGAGCCAGAGCGTGCTGTGTGCCAGAGGGTGGGGGAGCTACTGTCACGCAAAGCCACTCTGGACATCGCCAAGGAGAATTGGGGGCAGCCTTTGTTGGCAGCAATAGGGTGGGGAAAAGTTTTGGTTTGGGTCGGCACATGGCGTTCTGGAGACATATCTGAACTCTCCGCCTGAGAGGAGACTGGAGGGTCTCTGACTCCCGTCCTCTCTCTCACCCCGCCTGCCTAGGGGTAGGCAATAGGCGGGCCGCGGGCCAAAGCCAGACTGCCAGGTGCTTTCAAACAGGCACCGAAATCTTCTTATTTACTTATTACCATCATTCTTGTTATTATTGTTGTGTTATTTTCTCTGGCGTCTGAACCTTGACCAAGAAATGTGGACCTGGACCAAAAAATAATTGATGACCCCCGCGTCTGTACTGGGAGCCTGTACGCTCGCTCATCCAATCGAAGAAAAGAAGTGATACCATGTGACCCAACTGACCCGTCGCATCAAAGCGACACGAAGGCATGTGAGCATCCCAACCAGCAGGAATAGGCCAGCCTGGGGCCCAGTTGGCAGAGATGCCCAGCGGGTGGATTTCATGGGAGCTGCGAGCACTCGGCACCCAATTCCCTGGCGTGTTGCTCACGCGTGAACAATACGCGCAGCCTCAGCAATTATCCAACCATCCCCATAATGGACCCACCCCTGTCCTGTAATACGCTTTAGCGGAGTAGTCCAGAGATTAGTTTGCTAAAGTTAATGGGCAATCAGTTCACTTGAATTAGAACAGGAGCAAGACACTCTCGCTTTTGCGCCCGCAAGCAGGACCTTGATTGCGCGAGAGGAACGCCACGACACTCACCTCTCTGCCAGCTCCAACTACCAGGACTTTGCAGAGATCAATTGCAGAGACCCGGTTCCTGATTGGAGCCCTCACCAGCTCCCCGCGGCCTCGGCCGATAGCGGCAGCTGAGCTCCTTTGTCCCAAAAAGCCAAAGAGGCGGATTTCTCCTCGCAGGGCCACTGTGCAAATTGGTGGCCTTTGATTCTGCTTATGATGCTGGTAATTGCTCCATTTACATTAAAAGTCAATGGAATATTGAATCCCAGCGATGCCAAGACTGAACTCAAGGGGAGCGAGGTGCCTAAATACTTTTAAGGATCTGGACTCAGATCCCCAGCTGGGGTAAATTGGTCACAGCTCCACTGGAGTTGCTGGGCCAGAACCCCAGCCAGGGTATATCGGCCTCGTTCCACTGAGTCTGCACCGATGTACGGCCCGAGGAGTTTAGGCCCTGAAAATATTGCCTCAGCCTGAACGGTGCTGAAATCTTCATCATCCCCTTCTTCTCCTTGACTATCACAGCTCCTTTCTCAGCTCCGCGGCAACGCTCCAGACCCCAGCAAGGACAGAATGCTGTTCCCGCCATCTCCCCCGCAACCCCCAAGCCCAGCCGTCCCCGCCCCAACGCTCATGCTCCCCCACCTCCCCCCATTCAACGCAGGATCCAACCCAGATTGAAATGTTCTGTTGGTTTTTTTTTCAAGTTTTCGATTTGCCGAAAAGTTAGAAAAGTTTCATTTTCGGTTCCACCACAAACAAAGCTGTTCTCCTGCTGGCCCTAACCAGAGCCGCGGCTGATGCCAACCCGTTGCCGACCACAGCACGGCGTCGACTGACTGCTGCAGAAGGAGCTCCGGAGAAGGGAAGCGCATGGAGGACCTCATGCGGCATGAGCAGGGGGCGCGTGCCCCCTCTGGATTGCAGAGCTGTCCTCTGACCCTGGGCACCAACCCTACAGCGGGTGGGGCGGGGGTCTGATAAGGCACCAAAGTGGCTCAGGGGAACATCGATACCCAGCTGCTGGAAAATCCCTGTTAACCACATGGTGTTAATCCCTCCCTGGGCACGCCCCATTCCCCTTCCCAGTGGCAATATCTTACGTCCCCCTCCTTCAGACTGCATGGATTATACTCGCATCCCTCATAAGATCTACACGGGTGTGACCACCTCTCCCTAACAGAGACAGTACATGTAGTGGTTAGAGCAGGGGACAGGGACTCAGGACTCCAGGGTTTTGTTCCCAGCTGTGTGTGTGGAGTGGGGCCTAGAGATTAGAGCAGGGTTGGGGCTGGGAGTCAGGACTCCTGGGTTGCACTCTTGTCTCTACCACTGACACCCTGCCTGACCTTTGGCGAGTCACTTCCCCCCCTCCCGTGCCTCAGTTTCTCTGGCTGTAGCATGGGCATAACAGGATTCCTCCACCTTTTGCAAAGCACGTTGTGGCCTTCGCGCCGTGCAACAGGGAAGCATCACTGAGCCCGGGATAATTCGTGGCTCAGAGGAGACCCTGGCCAATCCCCTCCCGCACTGGGCGTAGAGCCAGGAAGAAACTGACCCAGCAAGTCACACAGAGCAAACAACACCGGGGCCAAAATCACTTCTCCAGCCCCTCCCCCTGGGGTCCCCGCGCCCATCCCACCTGAAGGACATGGTGAACCACACAGCCATCATCATGAGCGTGACGCGCCGGTACTCGGGGGCAAAGCACTGCAGGAAGTTGCTCCAGACCTGAAGGAGGGAGAGACGGGGAGCATGAAGGGACCACTCACCGCCACGCCAGCTCTGTTGGGGGCCGGGCACAGCCAGGGACACACCCAGCTCCCAGCAGGGACAGCTGGGGACTGGGGGGCTATGGGGGAAAGACCCAAGAAGAGAGACAGGTAGAGGGAAGATGGAGGCGGGGGGATGAGTGGGGAGATGGGGCACGATGGAGGAAGAAGACAGAGATGGAGAGAAATACAGTAGCAGATAGGGCGAGCTGATGCATGTGCAGGAACAGGGGCCAACAGGGGGGTTGGGATGGGCACATTGATTTCAGCAGAGCAGGGCCCGGGGGGGCGCTAGGACACACAGGACACTGAGTGGCCATTGGACCCCCCTCACCAAGTCCCAAGGCCCGGGGTTGGCTGGGAAGGGACTCCCTACCGCACGAGGCAGGTGGCCAGCCCTGGAGACCCGGCTGGACTCGTCCACATCCCCCTCCCTGCTCGGTCGCGGCAATGCAGCCCGACTGGAGCCCATTGGAGCGGATTGTTCAAGCTCGGGGTGGGTGCCGGGGAAGGGCGCGGGCAGGGAGCAGTGGGGAGAGCCCGGACATTGCCATGCTGGTCTGTGTGTTACAGGAGTCCCGGCTGCAGCGCCATCCAAATAACCCTCTCGCCCAGGAACCCACACTTGCCGCACGGGGGCGGGGACGACCTGCCCTCTTAGGGCTGGGAGAGCGCCCTTGCGGTCGTGGCCACGCTTGGCTGCGGGTTCAAATCCAGCCCGAATGATCCCCTGAGGGGACTGGGACCCAGTCCGGGTCACTGTGGGACCAGGGCTCTCGGATTCTCGGCAGAGGAGCCGAGGAGCAGCGGAGCTGGGGAAGCCCCCCGCCCCCGCGCTGGGCGCAGTGCCCCGGCCAAGGGACAGGCCAGCCAGAGGCAAAGGAGGCCGGTGTTGCTGGATAGGTAAATCCCCTTTGCTTTGCAAGGGTTCACTCAGCTTTGACCTCTGACCCCCGAAGAGTCGCCCCACAATCCCTGCCAGGCTATGAGGTTGCCTGGCACATCCTGATAAAGCTGATCATCTGCGGGGGGGGGGGAGGTTCCCGCTTCCCCCCAGGGCCCAGCACATAGGGCCAAGTGCCTCAAGGGGGGCGTCCTGCCAGCTCTCGGCCACGCTGGGGGAGGATTCTGGCTGTGTGGAACCGTCCTCCAGCCTGAATCCAGCCCCGGTGTAGCCCAGACCAGGGTGGAATTGGCCCCTGCTCTCCTGGGTTTATGACAAGGTCCCCAGGGGCCGGCCCTACCTGATGCAAGAGGTTCAGGATCCGAACCATCCAGCGCCGGTACCAGGTACCGGTGTCCAGCTGGATCTCGATCAGCTCGTCCTCCTGCTTGATGGTTTTGATGTGGGTGACCTGCCAGGCGGGAGGGAGGACGAGGTTACCGGCAGCATGGGGGCAGAACGGGGATGTCCCCTGGCACGGGGCGGGGAGAAAGCACGGGCAGCAGGACGCTCAGAGGGCGGAGATGTCAGCCGGTCCGGCCCCTCCAGCCTGTGGCCGCGGACCAGCCGAAGACCCATCGCCCCGTGCCAGGGAAACCAGTGCCAGCTTACACCCCGATCTCTGCCCCTGGTGGCAGGTTTGTCCACAATGCTGCAGCAGCGCAGACCGGAGAGCCGGGGCCTCACCCCTGCAGGGAGATGACCTCTCCCAGGTTGGGAACCGGGCTGCCCCGGAGTACTTCTCCCACCCCCAAACACCCCGTCTCAACCCTCTGCCCCCTCCCCTGCTGCCCGACAGTCCCCACGGCCCCCCACCCACCTTTCACTGGCTCACTGGAAAAACTAATCACACCGAATCCAAGCGGAGCCCCTCAGGTCTTCTCCTCCCTAGCCCCGCTCCTTCCCCCCCACCCCGCTCGGCTTTGTGCCTCGTGCTGGGAATGAATCTCCTCCTCTCACATTCTCCCTCAGTTCCCTCTCACCACCCTCTGCCTTGATGCCGCAGTCCAGCGCCCCCCTTGCTCCTAGCAGCGGGGAGCACCCCTCGTCCTAGGGCTCAGATTCTCCTCACTCAAGCCAATCCTGGCCTAGATGTCGGATGCTGGCCCGGCGTGCCACGTTACCCTCTAGCAACTGACCCATATAGAGGATAATGACCTATTACTGCTACCAGCTAACGGATTTACTCCTTTAGGTCAGGGGGTTGGAGGTCGGGTCTGTGCTTTGGTGTGGAAGATGCCAGGTTCCAGCCCTGCTGCTGGCCCATGGTGCAGGGCCTGTTATATTTCTGGGGTGATAGAAATTATTTCGAACAAAAATAGCATTAGCAATCCCTGCACGGGGGGGTCCCTATCCCACCAATGGCCCAATACAGGCAGCTGGCACCCTATTCCCCTCATAACCCATGAGCGGGTTTTAGACTCTCAACCCCGCCCTCCCCCCCCAAGAGGTAGGGAAATGGCCTAGTGGATAGAGCACTGGGCTGGGACTCAGAAGACGCATGTTCTATTCCCGGCTTGCTGGGTGACTTTGGGCACGTCGCTGCCCCGCTCTGTGCCTCAGTTTCCCCAGCTGTGAAATGGGGACAACGATACTGCTCTGCTGATGGAAAGAGCTAGGGGTCGTCGTCGTTATTTACAGGCGGGGAACCCAGGCACAAGGAGGGAGCGATTTGTCCAAACTCAGCAGCAGAGCCGGGAATAAGGTCCAGGTCTCCTGACTCCCAGCCCAGTGCCCTACTCACGACACCCTCCTCCGTCACCACCGACAAGCGTTTTCCTTGGCTCACCCCTCTCTCCTCTAGCCTAAAGGTCTCGCCTCTGCCCCGGGGGACCAGAGCAGCCGGGGGGAGCGACCGAGCGGCGCTTACCGAAAACACCCTCTCGGGGTGGCCCTTGGCTCGCATGTTGGTGTCGTGAACCTGCTTCAGCACCATCCAGGCCTCGTCGTGCTTCCCGTTCTGCAAGAGAAAATCCAAGGGGGCAGCGTGGGGCAGGCTGCCCCCCACTGCCAGCGCTTCCAGAGCCCCTCAGTGCTAGGCACCTGGGCTACTGCAACTCAGCCTACAAGGGGCACCCCACTGCCCCATGCTTCCTGGCTTGAAGGCAGGTCAGCCATGCAGGAAATGCCCCTAAGAATTAGGGTCACCTAGGCCAGCTGTTCTCAAACCCTCTCAGACCAGGCCCTGAGCCAGGTGTCGCCGCTCTCCAGGTATCATGCCCCACCTGTGCACGGGGGCATGGCCACGAGTCACCCAAGCAAACGGTAGAGCCATGGGACGCCCCATGCTGCCAGCGGGCTCAAAGCACCATCCCTGCTCCTAGCTGCTGATTTGGTAACAGGTACTGCTGGGTTGACAGGTCCTAGGTACAGGAGCCACCTCTCCATCCCCAGAGCTCGTACAGAAGCACCAGCTTTCTGCATTGCCCCCCTTTGGGGCAAGGGTGGAATTCAGTCCTGGGGCAGCTGTTCACTACTGAGGATGATGGGTTTGTTGCTAGGCCTGGGGCGGTGACCCCAAAGCCCCGTCTCAGATAGTCCCATCTGACGTTGCTCCTGGCCTCTCTCTAGTTTCTACTGCAGGAGGTTGGAGCAGAGCTGGGGGCCAGTTCAGGATCCGATCCCCATACCCCAGAGCCAGCCAGTGCCCCCTTTCTGCCTTAGATCCTGCTGCAGCCCAGCCCAGGGCCCCAAACGCGGACACGCACAGATTAGTCCTTTCTGACTCCCTCCCCACATCGAGCCACACGGCCTTTACCTCCAGGAAGAAGCGTGGGCTCTCGGGCATGGTGGTGAGAGCGCCGATGGCAAAGACAGAGGGGAAGGCGCAGACCAGGACAAAGACCCTCCAGCTGTGGAACTGGTACGCGGAGCCCATCTGGAAACTCCAGCCTGGGGAACAGGAGAGGAGCGAAAAACAGGAGGAGGAGGAGTGAGAAGTGGTAGAACTCAAGACAGTTACATCTAAAGCTGACTGCCGAGAGTCACAAAGGGATCTCCTTAAATGGGGTGACTGAGCAACAAAAGGGCAGATGAAATTCAGTGCGGATACGTGCAAAGTAAAGCACATTGGAAAAACTAATCCCAACTATACAAACAAAACAACGGGGTCCAAATTAGCTGTTACCATTCACATAAGAACATAAGACTGGCCCTATTGGGTCAGGCCAAAGGTCCATCTAGCCCAGTATTCTGTCTTCTGACAGTGGCCAGTGCCAGGTGCCCCGGAGGGAATGAACAGAACAGGTGATCATTAAGTGATCCATCCCCTGTCACTCATTCTCAGATTCTGGCAAACAGAGGCTGGGGACACCATCTCTGCCCATCCTGGCTAGTAGCCATTGATGGACCTATCCTCCATGAACTTATCTAGTTCTTTTTTGAACCATGTTATGGTCTTGGCCTTCACAACATCCTCTGGCAAGGAGTTCCACAGGTTGACTGTGCGTTGTGTGAAGAAATACTTCCTTTTATTTGTTTTAAACCTGCTGCCTATTCATTTCATTTGAATGAACAACCCCTAGTTCTTGTATTATGAGAAGTAATAAACAACACCACCTCTCTCTCATGAGAGACCTCTTGGAGTCATTGTGGATAGTTCTCTGAAAACCTCCACTCAATGTGCGGTGGCCGACAATAAAGCGAACAGAATATTAGGAACCATCAGGAAAGGGATAGATAATAAGACAGAAAGGATCGTAGTGCCGCTATATAATGCCATGGTGCGCCCACAACTTGAATACTGCGGGCAGTTCTAGTCACCTCATCTCAAAAAAATAGATTAGAATTGGAAAAGGTGCAGAGAAAGGCAACAAAAATGATTAGGGGGATAGAATGTTTTCCATACGAGGAGAGATTATAAAGCCTGGGTCTGTTCATCTTAGAAAAGAGACAACTGGGGTGGGGGGGGGATATGAGGGAGGTCTATAAAATCATGAATGGGAGAAAGTGACTTGGGAAGTGTTATTTACCCTTCACCTGACACAAGAACTAGGGGTCACCAGATGAAATTAATAGGCAGCAGATTAAAAACCAACACAAGGAAGTACGACTTCACCCAACACACCATCAGCCTGTGGAACTTGTCGCCAGGGGATGTTGTGAAGGCCAAAAGCACAACCAGGTTAAAAAAAGAACAAGATCAGTTCCTGGAGGATAAGTCCAGCAATGGCTGTTAGCCAAGATGGTCAGGGACGCAACCCCATGCTCAGGGTGTCCCTAAACCTGGCCATGGTCAGAGACAGGATACTGGGCTAGATGGACCACTGGTCTGGCCCAATGTGACCATTCTTAAGTTCTTAGGTTCTTAAGTGGAGGAGCGTGGGGGGAGATTTCCACCCCACCAGGAGCAGCTGCGTCTTCGTCTCCATTCCTGCCCCCTTCCTCCTTCCTCCACCTCCTTAGGGCTTCCCTGCCTACCCCCATTAAGCATCAGCTTCCCCCTTTCTGCACAGCACCCTCCCCAGCATGACCCCGATTCCCCCAACCAAGCCGGCTCCCATCCCGAGGGTGTGGTCGGGAACTGGAAGAGTGTGGGAGGAGCAAAGCAGGAGCCCGGCTCCCAGTGGCCGGCAGACAGCCTTGCTGGCGTGACTGACACCCTTGGAGCAGTCCAGAACCTGGCACTCAGGGTTTAAATGCCATCCCAGACTGCCTGCCGCCCCAACATGCCCCCTTGGCAAGGGAATTTCTTTCCCAACTCCTTCTCTTGCAATCAGTTCAGCCTAGTGCACATAACAAAGCCCCTGGTCTGACACACAGGAGCCCTGGATGTTGTTAGCATCCACATCCCAGCCGGGGCACGTCTCAGAATCAGCTTCGGGGCCAGCGTCCCCCTACACACATGCCCTCTGCTCCTACACTACCAGTGTGGCCTGGCCCAGGGCAGGCGCAAGAGGGGAGTTCAGGCCCACCCGATGTCTCTGCTGAGGCTGCCAGCCTGGGGGTGCGAACGGCTGGGATGGCAAAACACAATCCACGCAGACAGCTAAACTGTGACAACTGGTGTGAACTGGAGTGGTAGGAGCTACAGAGCTAAAGTTGGTCCAAAAAATGTGGGGTTCCCTCCCTGGAAAATTTTGAATACCTAAAGATTTCAATTCGGAAATGCAACTCTGGTGCCTCATGGGAGCTGTAGTTCGGGTGCCCCGTTCTCTATAGGCCAGGCTGCCTGGCTGGACTCCATGTCCCATGATGCACCATAGTCTCCCCCCCACTTGGAAAGGGGAGGTGGTGCATCTTCAGAAGCCCTAGCCATGGTGCATCATGGGAGATGGAGTCCGGCCCAGGAGTCCAGCCCATAGAGGAAAATGGGGGACAGGAGGCACCCAAACTACAACTCCCATGATGCACCATGGTGGTATTTCTGAATCAAAATGTTTCCACTTTGAGGCACTACGGGATTTTCTGAGGGAAGCAGACACTTCTTGCAAAAAAAAAAAATAATAATTCAGTAAAAAATCCAATTTTTTATCAGGAAACAGTTTGGATGGAAAATTTTCAGCCACTCTTCTCCATAGTCCATTACTACCAACCCCTGACCCACCCATTCTTTGACACAGTCTTTGCTGGAGCAAGAGGGGAGAGACCACGGTGGCTTTCCCAGCACAAGGGGGACGGGAGCACCAGCTAGCCCCATCTTCTCTTACCGTAGTGAGGGATGATGGCCCAAGCCATGGCTGATGCGTAGATGCCCCCGATCATCCAGAACATGCAGAGCCAGCTCAGGTGCTCACCTCGCTTCTCCTGAGCTAGGAACTCCGAGAAGTAGGAGAAGACAATGGGGATTGAGCCCCCGATGCTGGGAAAGGGAGGAAGAAAACATGGATCAGAACAGCTTCCAGTAGGAGAGAGCCTGCAAGGGCTGGCGATCCTCATGCTTCAGGGCGTAAGCTCATTGCCAAATGGGAATGGGGGGTCAGGAAGGACTCGTCCGCGCCCTACTGCAAGGTGCTGAGGTTTTAACACCGTCCTCTGAAGCCAGGAAAGCAGACCTGATGCACCATCAGCCTGATCAAATATAGCAGCAGGTAGTGGAGGATACCAAGTTAGATAGGCAGCGGGTGGAGCAGGTCATATACCTGGGCTAGATGAATTACGTGTTTGCTTAGGGCAGGGTGGGGGGGGGGGGGAAAGAGATCCCAGACTGCCTCTTGTTCCACATCCATTGCAGAGACACCAGCCTGGCCGGATTCCGGCACTGGGTCTGGACGTTCCTTTCCACAGTGTTGGTTTTCTCGGGGAAGCCTGCTCTTAATTACCTTAATTACCAGCAGATTTCTGCTGGCAGATTCCAGGCGGTGCTCCCCAGAGAAGATGAATTCAGAGGTGCATGCGGCATTAGCATCTCAATTCATTACAGCACCTGCTTTCCTGCCCAGATGTGGGAGCTAGCTTGAGCAGGCAAAGTGGCAACTTGGCTTATAAACCCACTGGGAGAAGAGAGTTTAGGGGTTAGAGGACAGGGGAGGGAGACAGGCTTCCTGGGTCCTATTTCTGGACTAGCTACTGATTTGCTGGGTGACCTCGGACAAGTCACTTCAAGTCGCACCTTCCATATCAGTGGCCACCCTTGATCTCCCAGCCGGGCTCCTCCAGTAGCAGGAGCAGCGGGGATTCGAGGGTGGGACCCTAACCGGGGATGGAGCCCCCTGGATGAGCTGGTACTTGCTGCGTTGAGATTATCAGAGGGGAGAGAGGGAGAATCTGGGCAGGATGTCCAAGGGGGAAGGGAGCAGATGGAAAAATATTACAGAATTTCCTGGGACATTTCCATTCCAGATCAACCACCGGTCCATACAGTATGGTATCCCCACCTCCTGCCATCTCAGATCAAACCACCGGTCCATACAGTCTGGTATCCCCACCTCCTGCCATCTCAGATCAAACCACCAGCCCATACAGTCTGGTATCCCCACCTCCTGCCATCTCAGATCAAACCACCGGTCCATACAGTCTGGTATCTCCACCTCCTGCCATCTCAGATCAAACCACTGGTCCATACAGTCTGGTATCCCCACCTCCTACCATCTCAGATCAAACCACTGGTCCATACAGTCTGGTATCCCCACCTCCTGCCATTTTGGATCAAACCCACTGGTCCATATGGTCCAGTAACCCCACCTCCTGCCATTTCAGATCAGACCTTACTGGCATCCCACCAGACCTTACTGGCTGCCACCCATTTGACCACTGGCCCATCTCTGCCAGTTTCCCACCTTCTGCCATAACGTATCCAGCCTCTGGCCCATCTGCTATGGCCTCCCGACTGCCTCTCATGTAGCAGCTCCGACCACAGGTCTACCTAGCTCCTTCTCTTTGGATACCACCGCTCACCCAGCATCCCAGACTAGACCATCCCAGTTCTGACCTGGCCCAGAGGAGACCTCGGTGGCTCTAAAAGCTCCGGGAAACGGGTTTTCCACCCCACCTACAAACATGGTGCACGGAGACTGGAAATGGCTCAGGATCTGTTTCGATCCACCTGCCATGACACGGCCAGAGGTGGACCTTCCCCTTGGCCCCCTCGGGGACCGGATCCCATCCGAGGGTGTGAACACGCCACCCTCCCAGCAGAGCATCCAACAGGCTCCTGGCGGGCCTCCCTTACCCCACTCCGGAGAGCAGCCTGCAGAAGAGGAAGGTGCCGTAACCTTGCACGAAAGAGGAGAAGAAGGCGAAGACACTGTTGACCGAGAGGGAGATAAGGAGGCACTGCTTCCGGCCGATCCGATCCGCCAGGCCGCCCCACAGGAACGCTCCCACCATCATGCCCAGGTAGACGATGAGGCCTGGAGGGACACAGCAAACAGAGCGGCACCTGTCAGCAGTAACGCACAGCCCTGGAGCTCCCTCGCCTCTGGGCTCAGCAGAGCATGTCCATGCAGGGGCCGTGCGGCCACCAACGTCAAGCAGCAGGTGCTGGGGTGGAGCGCGGCAGGCGGGTAGCGCAACAACTTCTAGGAGGCAGGCAGTTAGAACAGGGGGAAGAAGAGTCAGGACTCCTGGGTTCCACCCTCAACCCCGTGCTCTATGCACGAGACCCCATGCTTCTCCCAGAGCTGGGGAGAGAACCCAGGAGTCCTGGTTGCCAGCCTGCCTCTCTAACCACTAGACCCCACTCCCCTCCCAGAGCAGGGGAGAGAACCCAGGAGTCCTGGTTGCCAGCCTGCCTCTCTAACCACTAGACCCCACTCCCCTCCCAGAGTAGGGGAGAGAACCCAGGAGTCCTGGCTGCCAGCCTCCCTGCTCTAACCACTAGACCCCACTCCCCTCCCAGAGCTGGGGAGAGAACCCAGGAGTCCTGGCTGCCAGCCTCCCTGCTCTAACCACTAGACCCCACTCCCCTCCCAGAGCTGGGGAGAGAACCCAGGAGTCCTGGCTGCCAGCCTCCCTGCTCTAACCACTAGACCCCACTCCCCTCCCAGAGCTGGGGAGAGAACCCAGGAGTCCTGCCGCCCATGCTGTGTCTGAACCCCAAACCCAACGAATTAGGAGCTCATAGGAGATGAAGATCCCTCTCTCCCATAGCGGGCAGCCCATCACTCTTCTGGCTGGTGGCTCTGTGCGGCTCCCAGCGCCCCCACTCCCACCCACCCCCGCCCCGCCTGTCCTGCCAGCAAGGGCTGTGATCTCCCAAGTTGTCCCAGCAACCCGTGGCTAATTTCTTGCTGCACTTCTCTTCCACTGGGGGATGGGGGCGCGAGGGGAGCCCCGGCTAACGGGACTGGTACGAGGGGCAGCCCTGTGCCGCACGGGGCACTGTCAGCCAGGCGGGCAGCCGTAGCTGGGAGCAGGGCATGGCGGGGGATGGGAAGGGGGAAATGGGGAAATGTGCCATGGGGTACAGCTGAGCTGGGGGGCAGAGCACAGGGGGAAACAGGGGGTGCAGAGGGGACTGTTTCATTCTGCAGAACTGAGCTGGGGGGGCCGGGCCCATGGGGCAATGGAGGCTTCAGGGCTGAGATGAGCAGGGGGGGCGGGGTTGAGCGCAGATGGAGATGTGGGCAGGTTCCTGGGATGCTGCAGGGTTGAGTTAGGGGGCAGAGCACAGGGGTGCAGTGGGGTGTCCCTGTAATGTTGCAGGGTAGGGTGAGCACAGGGGGAGATGGGGGCGCGGGGGGGGGGCAGTTGTGTCGCAGTGCAGCTCTGAGCCGCCGATCGCATCAGTACGGAGGGGAAACGAATCCCTTCACCCCCAGCCTCCGATCCTGACGTGGCAGAGCGTGGGTGGGGGGGGGGACTCCAAAGCGGCACGTTCGCACCCCGGCAACGGCAGCTGTCGACCTGCGTGATTAGCACAATCCTGATCCCTCGTCCCGGGGATTTCACGGCCCACCGGGCAGCTAAAGCCAAGAGGGCTAACTCGGCCCCCGCAGCCGCCCGGGCTTGTCGGCCTAGCCCGGGGGAGAGAAACATCCTCCCGCCTACGCAGGCCAGACCCTCATCTGCGTCGTGCCCAGCTCCTCTCCCCGTGAGCGGTCTGAGACAAGGACGAACACCCCCCCCCCACACACACACACACACACAGAAGACATGCTGAGTCACTCCTCCCTGGAGGCTGGCGGGCTCTCCCAGCCCCCGTGCCCTTCACGTCACTTTCAGGAGATGCCGCGGCTGCACCATGGTAGGGGAGTTCTCGCCAAATCCTGCCCGTTCAATCCAGGGGACGGCTCTCCAAGGCGGACACATGGCAATAGCTCATGGCTGCCGCTTGCCCGATTGCTGCCCATGGCCAGCCAGAGCCCAGATTCTCCCTCCAATTCTCACGGCCTGGAATCACTCACACCCCCACCAGGGCCGGGCATCTGCTCCCAGGCCTTAACTTATAATGAAAATCAAGCCATTTTTTTTACATTCCTAACTGATGCAGCAGGCCCAGACAGGAGCGGCGCCAGGGTTTTTGCCGCCCTTAGGCCGGGGTAGGGTGACCAGACAGCAAGTGTGAAAAATCGGGACAGGGGGTGGGGGGTAATAGGAGCCTATATAAGAAAAAGATCCCAAAATCGGGACTGTCCCTATAAAATTGGAACATCTGGTCACCCTAGGCGGGGGGTCCTTCCACGCTCCTGGTCTTCGAGGCACTTCGGTGGCGGGTCCCGGAGCGAGTGAAGGACCCACCGCAGAATTGCCGCCGAAGACCCGGAGCGCAGAAGGACCCCCCACCGCAGAATTGACGCCAAGGGCAGCAAAATGCCGCCCCCCCAAATCCTGCTGCCCTAGGCAACCGCCTAGGTCACCTAAATGGAAGCGCCAGCCCTGGGCCCAGAGGCGCCGGGGCTAGGAACTGCCAAGCCCAGAGGCGCCGGGGCTAGGAACTGCCAAGCCCAGAGATGCCGGCCCTGGCCCAAATTAAGCACTGGCTGCTCCTGTGGAATGAGCCACCTATCACCAACGCAGCGCCCAGACAGCTGGCTGAAGGCAACTACGGAGCCTGCATGGGCTCCTGGGGAGGGCGCTGGCCTGCGTCCTATTCCTAGCTCTGCTGCTGACCCGCTGGGTGACTTTCGCCAAGTCAATTCCCTGACCAAAGGGCACAAGGGCAAAACCAATTTTCCAGCCGCAAAATGGACTCTCCAAGCCCCGCGGGACAGTCAGCGTTAATTGTCCTGTATCATGGCTGCGCCCGTGAGCCCCAGCCGTGGGCCAGGCCCCTCAGGTGCTAGGTGCTGTACAAACCCAGAACAAAGAGCCAGTCCCTGCCCCCAAGAAACTCACACTCTAAGTATAAGGCAAGAGACACCAGCTGGAGGCAAAACAATGAGGTAACACCGGACTAATATTAGCAATAAATCACTCAAGCTGGTGTAACAACTTTACAATGTCTGAATTCCAGACTATAGTCATAAACCCACCCACGAAACAGGAAAAACCCAAGGCTGGTGGCAGGCGGGGAAATGCAGTCCTTGGATGGATAAGGTGGAGAACACTCAGCAAAAGCAGAGATGTGTTATCACCGTTGTATAAGGCCTTGGTGAGACCGCCAGCGGCTACTAGCCCTGAGCAACATTTTCCATCTGAAATCGTTTCAGGATGAAAAAAATGCAGATTTTTTGCTGACCAAAACATTTTGCGAATTTGTATCAAATTTGTTAAATTGTTTCAATCAACCCTGCCCCCCCAACCCCCCCGCCCAAATTTTGAAATGTTTCATTTCCACATTTTTTTAAGCAAAACTTTTCAATTTTTCAATTCAAAACCATTTTCCATTTCAAATTTTACTTCAATGTTAGTTTTTTTTTAAAAAGGTGAAAGAACCGAAAACCAACCCAAAATGAGTGAAACGGATCGTTTCGTTCCAAAAAAATAATCCGAAGAATTGTCATTCACTCTTTTCAGTTTCAGACCCTGCAGATCAGTGCTTTGCACGGAGCTGCTGGATGCCGGATCCAGTCCTGGTGTCTGCACTTCAACAAGGCTGTTGACAAATTGGAAAGGGTTCAGAAGAGAGCTACAAGAATGATCTGAGGCCTGGAAAACCTGCGTCTCAGCAAGAGAGTCACACCACTGTAGCGATATTGACCTAATCCCCAGTATCAGGCGGTAGCCGTGTTAGTCTGTATCCACAAAAACAATGAGGAGTCCGGTGGCACCTTAAAGACTAACAGATTTATTTGGGCATACATTTTCATGGGTAAAAAACTTATGCCCAAATAAATCTGTTAATCCCCAGTGTAGACGCAGCTAGGGCAACGGATGAATGCTTCCATTGACTTAGCTGCCATTGGTCAAGGAGGTGGTGTTCCTACACCAATGGAAAAACCCCTTTCATTGCTTCAGGCTGGGTCTACTCTGTGGGGTTATGCCAACATAGTAGGGCACCGTAGCTGTGCCAGGATAGTCCCCATAGTGTAGACATGGCCTGAAGCTAGATAAATTCAGACTAGAAATAAGGTACACATTTTGCAACAGTGAGGGGTCTGAACCCCGGGAACACCGCACCTAGGGACATAGGGGATTCTCGATCACTTGAGTCTTTATATTCATAGATGTAAGGCCAGAAGGGACCATTGTTGATCATCTAACCTGACCTCCTGGATAACCCAGGCCAGAGAATTGCTCCAAAATAATTCCTAGAGCAGGTCTTGTAGAAAAACATCCCATCTGGATTTTAAAATTGCCCGTGATGGAGAATCCACCGCAACCCTGGGTGAGTTAATTACTCTGCCTGTTAAAAACTTACACCTTATTTCCAGTCTAGCTTTAGCTTCCAGCAGGTTTTCTAATCCTTTAATCACTTTTGTGGCTCTTCTCTGAACCCTTTCCGAGCTCCCAACATCCTTCCAGATTGGCCACCTCTTTCTCAGAGACACATCCGAGCTCAGCCAGAAGTTACGGGCTCCATGCAGGAATCGCTAGGGGAGGTTCTCCAGGCTGGGCTGTGCAGGAGGGCAGACGAGATGATCAGGCAAGGACAAGTGCAGAGTCCTGCACTTAGGACGGAAGACTCCCACGCACTGCTACAGACTAGGGACCGAATGGCTAGGTAGCAGTTCTGCAGAAAAGGACCTAGGGGTCACAGTGGATGAGAAGCTGGATATGAGTCAACAGTGTGCTCTTGTTGCCAAGAAGGCTAACGGCATTTTGGGCTGTATAAATAGGGGCATTGCCAGCAGATCGAGGGATGTGATCGTTCCCCTTTATTCGACATTGGTGAGGCCTCATCTGGAATACTGTGTCCAGTTTTGGGCCCCACACTACAAGAAGGATGTGGAAAAATTGGAAAGAGTCCAGCGGAGGGCAACAAAAATGATTAGGGGTCTGGAGCACATGACTTATGAGGAGAGGCTGAGGGAACTGGGATTGTTTAGTCTCCAGAAGAGAAGAATGAGGGGGGATTTGATAGCAGCCTTCAACTACCTGAAGGGGGGTTCCAAAGAGGATGGAGCTCGGCTGTTCTCAGTGGTGGCAGATGACAGAACAAGGAGCAATGGTCTCAAGTTGCAGTGGGGGAGGTCCAGGTTGGATATCAGGAAAAACTATTTCACTAGGAGGGTGGTGAAACACTGGAATGCGTTACCTAGGGAGGTGGTGGAGTCTCCTTCCTTGGAGGTTTTTAAGGCCCGGCTTGACAAAGCCCTGGCTGGGATGATTTAGCTGGGAATTGGTCCTGCTTTGAGCAGGGGGTTGGACTAGATGACCTCTTGAGGTCCCTTCCAACATTGATATTCTATGATTCTATGATTCTATGATCAGAACGGTCCCTTCTCACCTGAAAATTGACACGTCCGACAGAACTGACCCAGTCTGGACTCCCTGACGTTTCCAGAGGGGCTTTCATCCCAAAAGGGAACCCAAAGCTATGGCCCCAACCCTGCAATCGATCCACGCAGGCAGGTCCGAGGAAGGGTCTGTCCGGGCTCAAGGATTGGATTGCAGGACCAGTCAACAGACCGATGAAGGAAAGACTCCTGCACCCCCCCGACTCCCGTTTTACACCAGTGTATTCATGGGGAGAATGAGGCTGCTGCTCGTCGGACCAAACCGGTGCCGGGACATCATGCAGGTGCTCTCGATGTCTGCAGACACCAGCGGGATAAGTACAAGCTTGAGCTGTCCACACCCCATGTCCCGCCACACTAATCCTGCTCCTGAGAATCAATGGGAAACCTGTACAAAGCCTGCCAACTTCAGCACAGGCGCTCATGCCCTGCCCTAAAGATCGCGCCTTGAGACAGGGTCTGTGATGCCTTGATCCTTCTCCGGTCCACGCAGCAGCTGGTGGCTCCAGCTGGAAGATTGGGTCCCCACCGGGACTGCACAGGCCCAGAAAGTGAATCCTGCAGGGGCATGGCCGCGACGGGCCGTATTTAGGGGAAGCTCACCCCGACGCCTATCCTAGTTGCGTGCATAGGAGGCGCTGGTCTGCAGGGCGGTCAATCCAGCCCTTTCGCCAGTGCTGAATCCACTTAAAACACAGGGGAGAAATTGCCCAATGAGGAGTCATAAACCAGCCCTGACTAGCAAAACTAAGAGACAAAGTCCAGAAGGGCTCCTGGGCCGGAAGACCTGGCTTGTTGGCGGGGTGGGAAGCCTGCCACCACAGCAAAGCAGCGGAGTGCCGGGAGGCAGAGCGCACGCAGAGGAGAGGCAGCTATTTTTATCCTGCCTTTCATTTCGATTTGAGCTGCAGTCACAGGGCCATGCGTCAGCGTGATACAAGGTGACAGGCCTCATGGAAGAGCAAAAAGCCACAACCATTTTCTTCTGGAGAGATTGGGGGGGATTCAGGGAAGGGGGAACATGTGGCAAGGGGGCATCTACATTTCCAAATGGAGCCAGGAAGAACCCTATTCCTCAAGCGATCGAGCCTACAGCTGGCAGGAGCCACACGGCTTTGGAACCAGGGTGCCTGATTAATAGTCCCGCCCTTCCTACACTTGGGGCAGGGAGGTAAGAGAGCTCCTAAGCCCCTTTACCCACCCCGCATATTCTGGGGTCATGCAAGCTTCTGTCCAACCCTGGTATAAATTACAGCAGCCTCGGGGCTGCTCTGACTTACATTCTGTTTCCTATAGGACTCAAAAGGCTCCCCATAGTGCAGTGCTCTCTAGCCACGCCCCTAATCCACCCCCACGCCGGGGGCTGGGAACAGGGCGGGTGCAAGGCCCTGCTCTGCACCAGCTGGGAAGGCCTTTGCATGGGGGTGGGATTCTCAGAGGGCTGTTTCCACGCCCTTTGTGCTGCCGGAGTGGGACTAGGAGTACGTCCACACAGCAGAGGCGGGAGCTTTGAGCTAGCTGGCTCGGGTACCCCTAGCAGTGAAGCTGCAGCAGCACAGGCTGCCGAGGAGGGAGCCAGGGTACGGGGCGGGCTGGAACTGAAGGCCACGCTGCTGTGGTTGCACAGCGATGGATACTCAGGCTGGCTAGAGGGACGCTGGCGCAGACCACACCCCATGACAGCAGCACAGACGTACCCCCCGAATCAGGGCCAGAGACGTTCGAGATGGAACGACCTGGCGGAACCTCGAGGCTGGTGCAGGATTGTTCCCGTAGGGGGCATTTTCCAGCAGGTTGTCCAGTCTGCTTCCACCCTCCCACTTAATCCAGCCAGAAACTGTCCTCCACCCAGGCGCCATCCCATTGAATCCAGGGCTGGGGGGGACACACAGGGAGAGCAGAGATTGCCCCTCAATTCAACCCTAAAGGAAGAGGTTGTGCTCGTCCGCCCGGGCATGATTTGTTTCCTTCGGGAGCAGCCTTCAGTGCCCATGCTGCCAGGTCTCGGGTCTGCACCCCAGGAGCAAATCTCCCATCTTAGATTGGTAGCTCTTTGGGGTAGGGCCCAGCTCTTGGTTATGTGCCTGTACGGTGCCCCGGAAGTCGGGGGAGTGGAGTGTCCCAGCCCATGGCCCGTACAGCACCCTGCACGGGGGGGAGGGGAGGGATGTGCAGGCCACAGCCCGTTCAGCACCGTGCACTGGAGGGGGGTCCCAGCCCATGGCCCGTACAGCACCCTGCACGGGGGGGGGGGGGCCACAGGCCACAGCCAGTACAGCACCGTGCACTGGAGGGAGGTCCCAGCCCACGGCCCGTACAGCACCCCACACAATAGGGATCCATGCTTGTGGCTCCTAGATGCTACCACAATGGTAAATAATCAAACGGCTGGCACAGGGGACGGGAATGGGACACGGGGACTGTCCCCTCTCAGCCACCCTTTCCCTCCAGCACCAGGATCCAGAGATGGCTTCTCTCCACTCCCCGTTGCTGCATCCCGCTTATACCCCATCTGGCTCCTCCACCACCGGCCCTGGGGTCTGTCCTCCCCCCACCCCACCTGCTGATTGGAAGCAGCGTATCGCGCCCAGCGGCCAGATCCACCTGGAAGTCCCCAGGCTGATGGGGCCCAGCTCCCACAGCAGAATCCACATGCCAACCAGAGCCGGGCGCGTGAGGCCCATCTCCCCCTTCATGCCAGGGAAACCCAGCTGCCTTGCCCTGCACAGCCTCCAATAGGCTTGCAACGCGGCCACACGCCCCGCCCAGTGTGCAAGGTGCCACCCGACTGCCCCCTCGCGTCACAGGTTCCCCCGGGGCTCAGTCCTTCGCAGCACCCGTGCTCAGTAGTTTGACCTGCCTCTGGATCCCCGTCGCCCTGCGTGCTGCACTGAGCACTGGCAGGGGACGCAAGCCCCCACTCTGGTTTCCAACAGCCGCCTCGCGCCTCCTGGAGGATCCAAACCAGGAGCAGCCAAGAGCTGATTCGTCCTTCTCGCCCCCTGGCTCCTCCACCAAGCCAGCTCCAAACTCCCGCCCATCCTGGATTCCTGCTGTGTATTGCAGGGGGCTCCCCTCTCTCCAGCTCCGTTTCCTCTGACCCTTCCCTTCCAATGCTTGGAGCCTTTAAGCGCACGGCAGCTGTTCAGAGTCCTGGCTCTCCTACTTGCACTGGGGTAAAGCCTCGTGTGACCATAGTGCCCCTGGCACCGCCTTGCCCAGGCCGTGGCTTCAAAGGGAAGGGCACCAGGGTCAAGTCGCCCCGTTGGAAGTCTCCCAACCAGATTCCGATGCCACTTAATCCGGCTGAGCTCACAACAGCTGCCAAGAGCACGGCCCCAGGAGGGACCCGGGCACAGACCCAGCCAGCTCTGCGGGGCTTACAAGAGAGATCGCTGGTCTGCAGGAGGCCCTGTCCTCCGCGCCCCGGAAGCGCGGCCTGGTAACAAACCCAACGGCTTTATCGGTCACGTTTACGTTTGAATTCGGCACTGTCAAACGCCGCAGCGTGACATCCCAACACCGCTCTGCCCTGCAGCTGGCACGGAAGAGCTCTTCGACACCGACAGAGGTGCCCCCCAAAGCCCACCAGAATTGGGGGCTCAGCCATGGCGGGGGAGGAACAAACCACTCATGGTTCTTTTTAGGCACAGCCTCCCTAAAGACAAACACTACACTGTTCTCCAGTCAAAGCCCCCAGCCACCTCGGCCGCGCTTGGGGCTACGGGGTAACCGTTCCTGCAGACTACTGGGGTACATCAAGTAAAGCGAGGAGAGGAGGGAGACATGGGGAAAACGTTTCCAAGCAGAGTGTTTGCAACTCCCCCCCGAGCATGTTCAGCTGAGCCCTATATCCCCCTGCGCACCGGCTCCAAGAGCGATGGTGGAAGTGGAGTTGATCTGACCCTTTGCAGAAACAGCTCCCCGCCTCCCCCCATGCTCAGAAGACAGGCAGAGTCCTGACCGCGCCCCTGCCACAGGCCCTTTCATCCGAACACAAGGCACATGCTTCGGAAAGGTGGCTGGACTGGGGGGGCATGAGAGATGGGCCTTTTCCGGGAAGCCTGCAGGGCCAGCGAGGGAGGCAGAGAATAAAGCCAGCCTCCCCCATAATGAGATGTGCAGCGCAGTGCGAAGCTCGGGAAGGAAATGCTCCGGCTGCTGCTAAGGGTGCCGGGGGAGAGAGGAGCTGATGAGGGGACATGCCAGTGACTGGCAGGCTCAGGGTTACGGGTGGTGGCTTATCAAAGGGAGAGATCCTGAAGCCTAAGGAATTAGTCCTCAAGATCCGCAGACAGCCAGGTGTGGGCCAGGACTGGGGCTGTCATCAGCCAATTCAGAACACGTGTCCTGGGAACCATGGGTGGGGAGGGAACTGTAGTTATTAGTCCTGGGGTGAGCTACACCGAGAGGCAAGGGGTAGACTGGACTCCTGGGTTCTATTCCCAGCTCTGGGAGGGGCTAAAGCAGGGGGGCTGGGAGTCAGGACTCCTGGGTTCTATTCCCAGCTCTGGGAGGGGCACCACGGAGAGAGGCCCAAGCAAATCCAAGCACTGAATTAGCAGCTAGACATTCCTGGCAACTGCTTCCAGAGTTCATGCCGGGCCCCGCCAGTGGGAGTTCACCGAAAGGGCCGGAGTCCGCTGGGGATGGGGAGCATAAGGCAGGACGAGGAGCTTCCCCGACGAACCGCTCCACAGCCCAGATCCCGTCAGTGCAAGTGACTATCTCCCTAAAGTGCTGGAAGGGGCAACGCAAGGGGCCGGGCCGGCCGCTAAGCAAACGCGAACGGGAACCAGCCTCCCGCACAGCTGGGCGCTGCCTCGTGATTCCACACAGACACACGCATGTTTCCCCTGCACACACGAGGCCCCTGGCACACGCACACACGCCCTCCCCCTGCTTATCCCTCCACCTGTGCTCATCCTGCACACCCCACCCCCTGCCCGTGTCTCATCTTGCACGCATCCCCATGCACGCGCACTCCTGCCCTGCTCTATGCATGGGGCCAGCAACAGCTCTCGCAGCTGGAGATCTCCAGAGGGCCACGCCAAGCAGCGACCAAGCAGCTCCTGGGGTCTGGGCTGGGGGGATGGGGCGAAGGCGCTTTTCACGCTCAGGCCCGGGCGTGGCTGTCGTCTGACGACGCCTGCATGCGACAAGTTTGCTGGGGCTCAGTCTAGTTCCTAGCAGGACAGGGAGGTGCCCCGCTCACAGCCCCTGGGCGGACGGACTCCGCAGACAGGCCAAGGATTGAAAGGGTCGTGGAGACTGAGCGCCCCACAAGTGGGAGGGGGGGCTCCCTTCCCCATCTCCACGGCTCTTTCAAGGGGGGGTAGCTCCCGCTCAGGGCTGTGACGGGCAGTGCTGGAGGTGGGCGGGAGAGCGAGCTTTGCCGCAGTGCGGCCTGCACCTGCTCAAATCGCCGCGTGCTGGGGGCATCAATCCAGTGCCTTCCTCTAGCACAAAACTCGCTTGAAATCCAGGCTGCTCTGGGCCTTCCCCGGGTTCCCAGACTCCTGCCCCCCCATCCCCAATTATAGCAGCCCCACCCCTTCACTCCTCTTCTCTGCAGCCGCTCAGGCAAGATTTCCTCCTGCTTGCTTTCATATGGAATTAATTCCCACTAAGCCCTTTGCGGCAGTGCCAAGGTCTGGAGGGGCTGTCAGTGGTGCAGGGAGATAAGCTGGGGGGCCGTTCACATTGGCTAAATTATGCCGGTGTTTGAGGACGGCAGAGGGAGGAGGAGGACGATGCAGGGGGTGAGTCACCGACTGTCACTGCTGGCCGGGAGCTCTCGCCCGCCGCAGCCTCCAAAGGGATTTCAGAGCACGAGCCACCCCTGGCTACAAATCCAGCCCCCCGCCCCCCATTTCCGGCTGGCTTCTACCAAGCGAGGCGCTTGCCTGAGCCCTTCGCTGTCATTAGCCTCACAATTATCCATCCGGGAGACAGAGTCAGGTGAGGAAAGCAGTGTGGCCTGACGGAGAAATCATTCGCCTGCAATTCAAGCAATCCGGGTGCGAATCCCACCTGGGCTACAGGCCTGTTGGGGGACATGAGAGGTCTGGTCTACGTTCCAACCGCTGAGCAAATCCTACAGAGCTTGGCCTCTCTGCGCCTCAGTTTCCCCCCCCTAGTCTGATCTCCTGTATCACAGGCCAGGGAGCGGCTCCAAAATCATTCCGAGAGCCGATCTTTTAGGAGAAATAGTATCGCTGCCAGGAACAGAACCCAGGAGTCCTGACTCCCCAAATAACCCTGCTCTCCCCCCTAGATCCCATTCCCCTCGCAGAATACAAGCCGGCAATCCTACCATCCAGACCCAGGTTCTAACTGCAGTTTGATTTTCAAGAGTCCTCCTGACGCTCCACAGAGCAGCGCCTCATCTCACCAACTACTCGCCTGGTCATTGGCCTGGCTCGACTACTGGAGTCAAACAGAACTTAAAAATGAAAGAGGGGGCAGGAGCCGACAGGTGCCCTGGGTGGGGGCCGCAGCCTCCAGAGACCTGGCTACAAATCCCAGCTACGGGCACCAGAAAAGAAAAACGAAAAACGGGCCATAAAGACTGACGTCCACGCTCATCCCTCGCAGGACAAGGCTGGGGCATCAGGATATCGATATGGGCGCACCTCACAGTCCACCTGGGATTTCTCCTACATGGGTTGGGATGGAAAGGCACGGGCAGAGCTGGGGGAAGCCCGGGCCTGGGATAGCAGGGGGCTGCAGGTTGGGAGGACTATGGGGCACCCAGGCCCCTGACTCTACCACTAGGCCCCTGACTCTAACCACTAGACACCACTGCCCACCCAGAGCAGAGACTAGAACCCAGAGTCCTGGGGTTCCTGGTCCCTTCCTGCTCTCCCCACTAGACCACGCTCCCTCTCGCAGCCCGCTCTCAAAGGAAGCGAGAGGGATGAATCCTTCCCCAGTTATTGAACCTAGACTTGAAGGAAAGAGAACTCCCTCGCCCAGCGCACCCCGGGCTCCAGCCCACGCTCTGCTTCGCTGGCTGTAACACTCCGGAGGGGAAGCAGCACTTTATTTAAAGCGCTGCTGTCTGACTACACCCCGGCCATCACCCCCACCCAACAGCGCTTCCTCCCTCGGCCAGTGCTCTGCCACTCACTAGGGAGAGGCGGCTACTGACCGGGCCTGTATGGAACAGGATCCCCCACCCCAGGCTGCCCCCCACCTCCCAAGCCAGCCTGGAGCCTTCCTTACAGCCAGGCCAACATAGGAAGCTGGAAGGCAGCAAAGGACAGCATATCAGGCAGCTCAAGGGGACAGCTTGCCTACTGGTTAGGGCACCAGCCGGGGGCTCAGGAGACCCGCATTCAAGTCCCAGCTCTGCCAGGAACTTGCTGCGTGACCTTGGGCAAGTCACTTGCTGCTCTGTGCCTCGGTTTTCCCACCTGTAACTGTGGGGCTTAACAGCAGTGCCCTAGCTCACAGGGGGTTGGAAGGACCAGTCCTTTCATGACTCAGGTACTGATACACTATGGTGATTAGGGTCAGACAGGGCCCTGCCCGCACAGCTCCCACTGCTCTTTCGCTGTAGACGGTTGGCTCTGGGGTTCTGTTCCAAGCTCTCGGAGGGGAGTAGGGGCAAGTGGTTACCGCAGAGGACTGGGTGTCAGGATTCCTGGCTTCTACCTCCAGCTCCTTCACCAATTTGCTGGGTGACCTAGGGCAAGTCACCGCCCCAGTATCTGCCTCGGTTTCCCCATGTGTAAGGCAGGGATAACGCTGCGGGCCCATCTCCTGGGGAGGTTCAGTTCATTGACTCGGCATTTGAGATTCTGGAGGGACAGCATCAGCCACTGGCACGGCACAGCCTTAGTCCCCTAGGGACCTACGCAGAACCCTTCCCTAGGGGTCACGGGGCTTCCTCTCCTAGCTCCTAGCTCCTAGGTTACAGCCGCGCTGCCCGCCGCGGATCCCTGCCTGCCTGCGCTGGGAAGGCAACGCCCCACCCCCCAGACGAGGTGGCAACCCGGGTGCAGCTCTGACTGCAGCAAGGGTGGCTGTGCTAGCCGGGGACGGAGCCCGCTCACCCCCTCCAAAGGGATGGACGTGGCGGGAGATCTGGGATCTCAGTCTGGGCTGAAGAGAAAAGCAACGGCCCAGAAGAGCCGTTAGCCACCTCCGTGCAACCCAAACGCGGAGGCCTGGTCCAGGCAAGGAGCTGCCATACCCAGCGCAGAGGGAGGGGCGTCCCCTGAAACAGCCTCTCAGAGGGGGGGCTCAGGAGCTGTACAACCTTCCCCCACACAGCTGGGGCACGCTGTCTCTACCCGCTAGGCGCCACTGCCTCCAAGGGGAGGCCAGCGCATCCTCCCTGGCCCGTGCACTCCGGTCTTGGAGCCGGGGCCTGGTAGCCGAGGATCTTGCAGTGGATTCAGCTCTGGACCGAAAGCCCCTCCAGACTCCAATGCTCTAGTTAGCCAGAGATGCGGCACAGGGCACAGGTACCCCCCACCCCTCAGGGCTCCCCAGGCCCACTGTCGGCTCTGTCTGGGACGTTCATGGTGAGGAAGGCCTGTGGGTCATGGAGGAGGCTCTCCCATCTTAAGCAGCAGACACAGGAGCTGGGGGGGGGGGTTCCGGTTCGTCCCAAGCTGGATCAAATCCACAAGCTACCAATATTGGTCCCAGCCCCCCCCCCCCCCCCCCCCCCGCTTCCTTGGGCCTGCGTCTCTCAGGTGCAGCGGCCTTTCCCACCGGGCTCCCGTCACGCGGACGCCGGCACTGACTCAGCAGGAATCAAAGCCGCAGGGACCCACTCAGGAGAGAGCCAGGCGCCAGCTGGCTAGTTCCCGAGAGCCCGTCTTCATGGCCGTGCAGGGGTTGGGAGGAGCCCCCCGAGAGCTGCTGGCCTTTAGCCACCGGGACCAGACAGTCAGGGACACGCAACGGACTCAGGACAGAGCGTGCACGTCTCAAAGCCGGGGGAGGGGCTGAGAGTCCGGACTCCTGGGTTCCAATCCCGGTTTTGGGAGGAGGGCGAGGTCTAGTGGTTAGAGCAGCAGCCTGTGGGAGTCAGGACCCCTAGGTCCAATCCCAGCTCTCTGACTAACTGTATGCGAGACCCAAGTCATTTCACTTCGCTGCTTCCCAGGGGGAGGATATTGACCAGCCTTAGGGGATGGATCATGGGGTCTGACCTGTAATACACTTTGAGATTCTCCTACAAAGAGGTGAAGAGCCATGACAAACCAAATCCAGGACTACCAAGGACTTGATGGATTTCAATACGGCGCAGGGCAGATAGAACTCAACCTCGCACCCCGAAAAGCCAGGTCCCTGCTGCTTTAGAATCCCCATCAGCTGTTAGCAGTACAGGGGCTATGACACAGAGCTTGGGAGATCCGATTCCATCCCCCAGGGAGTAGTGGCATGCCTCAGGCACGCACACAGGAGCTGCTGCAGAAATAACATGAGCCAAAACCAAAAACCCCCATTGGAGGGGCGGGAGGAGGGCAGAGTGCACCCACTGGGAAAGCAAATTGCCCGACTCCCTGTGGAGCAAGACTACCCTCTGTTCACACAGCACAGCCAGGCAGAAACCCCAGTTGCCGTGTGCTAGGGGAGTGGGAGCGAAAGCTGACTGACCCTCTCCCAGCTTTCGAAGGTGGCCTGCAGCCATGGGCCAAAAGAAAAACAAAATCGCAGACATGCCTGGCTGATTGGGGCCCGGATCCCATTCCGGCCACGCCCTGTGTGCCCCCTGCAATGGTACAACCCAGGGTGGGTTCAACCTGTGCTCCTAAACCAACAGGGGTCTGCATGGGGCTGGGAGCCACTTTTACTACTTTTGCTCCCACCAGCATGGTACGGAGCTGCGTCACACCAGCTGAGAGACCAGAATCTGAACTCCCACTCAGGGCCAGCGTCCTCCCCCTTTTACTGTGGCCTTGGCAGGAGTGCAACTCAGGGCTTCTGCAAAACCCCATCCGCTATCCCACTGCACACACCAATTACTCTAATCTCATAGGAGCTTGGGGGCAGGGAGGGGGCTCTCTGCACACTAAATCCTGAGGCTTGCAGGTGGGGTGGAGGTGGGTGGACCCAACTGAAAGGCTTTGTAGCAAGGGGGGTTCCCCCTCCCCAAAAAAGGCTCGAACCCGGCAATGCGCTAACCATGAGAGTGCTAGGCACTCAAAATGACTGTCACCCACAGCAGAGCACTCCCACGTGCATTTGGGAGCAGGACACCAAGAGGGGTGGGGTTGCCAAACGAACTTTCAGCTCACGAGGACCTCACTCCACCCCGAGCCAAAGGGAGTGCCCATATCTCCCTACCCCCCTTCCCAGCATGCACTGCTTCGGGCCTATGGTTGCTAGGCTCCCTCCGGGAACACCATCCCCCAGAATGCCTCTTTCCCCTTCGAGGGTCAGCGTTCCCCCCCCTTCCCTCCTGGCATCCCAAGGACTTACCCAGCATGCCTTTGTTGGAGTCTGACAAGCACATGTCCTTCTCGGCGCTGGGGAGGACAAAGCCCACCACGAAGACCTCCACGCCGTCGGCCATGAGGGCCAGCCCCAGCACAAAGTACAGCGTCCACTGGAAGCGCCCGTGGCCGCACTCCTGCAGGATGAGCTCGTACTGCTGGGCCAGCTCCTCCTTGTCCTTCTTCTTGTCCCCTTCCAGGTCCTCGAAGTCTCTGAACTCGCTCACCACCTGCTGGTTGTCGGCCAGCTGGTCCCCGGCCTTCAGGGAGTCATTGCGGGGGATGCCCTGGTACTCGCCCTCGTAGATCTCGTCGTCCTCGTCGTGCCCTTCGGTGGCGTCGCTGGAGGCCCCTTCCTCGTCGTTGGCCGACTCGCCGCGGTAGTAGCCGTCCTGGGGCTGGTAATCCTCCTCGTCGTCGTCCTCCTCGAAACGGGAGTAGGAGCGCTTGGTGTATTCGTCCTGCACGCGGTCCACGCCCTTGCCCACCTTCTTAGTGGCATGCTTCTTCACCTCCTTGGCAATGTCCTTCGCCCCCCGGATGAAGGCCGTGCGGTCCCTGAACCCCTCATCCATGGCTCTGCCCTTGCTGACGCCCCGCCTTCAGATCTCACTGGCGTGAGGAAGAAGAGGATGGGAACCGCCTTTGATGGGGGCGGGGAGGGCGGGTCTTCCTGGATGAGCACGCAGGGCCCCTCCCCGTCTCCTCAGGCCAGGGGGCAGCGGTGGGAATCTTCGGCACGCACACAAGCTTTCCAACGGCGGCCGATCGAGGGCACTGAACCGCGACCCATTCGCTTAATCCAGGCTTGAGACGCCGGAGTGGCCAGGCGGGTCGATTGGGCGAGTCTCCCTTGAGCGGCAGCAGATGGAGACGGTCCTGGGAGGGGGAACAAACACAGAGGGGGGCATTATCAGGTAGGAAAGGGCATCCATGCTCCCTCTCTCAAAAGCCACTTCCCGGTGGAGGAGCCTGCTGTATGTACCGCGTGGCTGGGGAACAATTCAGTATCTAGGCCCTAACGCCAAATGAAGTACCTCCAAAACGCAACAGGCAAAATTACAGCCAAGGCTTTTCAATGGTTTGCCAAGCAGGATGCTAGATGTTGGCAAAGGTCCCCTGAAAACCCACATTTGGAAAAGCTTAAAATATGCTGACAGGGCAGGGTAGCACTTTGAGGAAATGCTCTAAGCTGACGGGCGAGAGCTCTCCCGTTGGCACCTCAGTGAGAAGCAGTAGCTAAAATCAAGGTGACAACAAATAACTGAGGATGACCCATGCGGAGCGGACGATGACACCAAAACACGAGGCCAATTGCTGAATGGCAAAGAAGGAGGACGGTGCGTTAGTTTGATAACCCATAGGCTGGAGAGCTTGGGGCTAAACCAATCCTGATTTCAGGATGGCGCCCACCTGAGGGGAACCAGGTGGTCTAATATAAAAGGCAGGAGGAAGGTGCAGCGGTGTATCTGGTTGAGAGAGAGAAAGGAAAGGAAGGAACGCACACACACAAACTTGGAATTAGGGTCAAAGGGCTGGGCTCCAGCCAGAGAGAGCTGGCGGAAGCAGGTGGCGCTCATGACTGGGGGCTTCCTTGAAGACTGTTTTGGATTATTTTGCGGTTAAGGACTCTGAGGTTTGCGTGAACTTTATTGGCCAGTCAAGCCTAGGCGATGTGGAGTACTTCCGGGGTCTGCAAGAGGGGGCTAAGGAGGGCAGGGTAAAACCCTTTCAAACGACCCCCCGGGCACAGTAAGCAGCCACACTGCTACAAACAGCATAGACGGGAGGATGGAAAAGCAAATCATGAAAACGTGGATCGATGGAGAACTGGGTATGTGTGATGTTAAATAACGATGGCTGCAGGAAAGCGAACGACTCTAACGTGGAAATGTGAAAGAACCAAGTGAACGAGGGCCCAAATCGGAGAAATTCCAGACCGGAAACTGAAGGAATGAGACTGAAGGAGGAGCCCGGAGGCCAGAGTGTGAGACAACCATCAGGAAGGGTAGGAGAGCTTCCCAGAACTTGGGTCCCCACCTATTCCCTTTTATCTCTTTACTGTCTGGCATAAACATAAGTGACAATTGTCTGAAAATGTATAAATAAAGGCAAAAATTGATTAAGCCTAAATTAGTTGGACTCATGCCTCAGTTTCCCACCTTACAGAGCCTAACGCCATGGGAAGACTGAAACTGTTAAAATCACAGACTATCACTTGAATTTGCAGTTTCCCAGTCCTGCTTGCAAGCTAGAGGGCTCAGCCAGGAGTGTCCAATCACAGTCAGCGCTGCAGGGAGCCAGCTTAGAATAAGGTGAGGTGAGTTGTGCCGCTCCACTTTAGGGAGCAGCCTGCTTTGTCTCTCACTGGTTTTGGGTCCTTGGGTGTTACCATTCTGGAGTTTATGTAATAAAGTCATGTTCCAGGGCAACCTTCCAGCAAGAGTATTCATGGTTTTTATCTAACTTCTCTGTGCGTATGCCTGAACATAACAGGGACCTGATCCAGGACTGGGGCTTTAGGTGCTACTATAATACACCTAATAGCAATGAACATGTACAGCGCCTAGCACCATGGGGTCCTGGCCCATGGCTGGGACTCCTAGGTGTTACTGTATTACAGATAAATAACTTAAAAAAGATCCCCATGTTCTCCAAGCCAGGATTCCAAGTCATTAGTCATTTTGGAGGTCCAGTTTATGACACCATGGAAGAGACTGATTTCCAGACAGTGCTGAGTCCCGTCCTCTGAAAACAAGGCCCCCCTTAGTTGTCTCAAGTTACTGGAGGAGCTCGGCCAATACTAACTCAGCCCCATTGCTTCGCTATGAAATGGCCTTGGCCTCTAAACCATCTGCTGTGGAAATGCAGCCGCCCCTGGGGTGGGACGCAGGGGCCGTTTAACAGCCGCACAGCACACGTTTGAGAAAGCAATTGAAGAATGCTATGTGATCCCCACTGCAAGTGGAGATGTAGGACAGCAGAATGCAAAAGGCCCTGGCATCCCGGCCCCAAAAGTCAGCTTCATAAACACGAATGTATCACCAGGTCTTTGACCACCCACAACAGCTCAGGACCTTGGTCTCCCACTGCATTCCAGCTGCACAGCACCCTAGCACCCTAGCACCCTGCTGAACCACTGACTCCATACGAAAAGGAAGAGCGCCCCCTACTGACTCACCAGTGTCACTGCCTGTGCCACCAGGGTCCTGCTTGGAGATCTACCATCCAAAGATCAGTGTAGCCCAACCATGCTTAGCTTGGGAAAGCCAAGCCATAGCTGGGGATGACCTGTGGTAACATGGAAATAGATTATTAATATTGTATATATAAGAATCCCGTATCTAGCTCTGGTCATGCCCAAACTCTCCCAAGCCAAGTACGGTTTGGACAGGTTGATATTCAGATGAGAGATCTCCGTATTTATATATAGTTATTCTCAAAGGTGCCATCAGCTGACTCTTTGGCAAAGACAATCACAGACCTAGTCAATGGCTGTTCCAAGCACTCCCTTTCAGAATCAATGGAAGGAGCAATTAAGCCCCTTTATGTAGTCGAGACAGCTGCAAACAATGGAGGGATTGCCCAAGGCAGGTCAGAGCTGAGCTGAGTGGGCTTGGGAGCAAAGGGGAGCATTCCCTAGCTGCAAATGCAAGGGCTAAGTTATCAGTTTTGAAGGTCCTGTGTGTTGGAGGCAGAGAGGCAGGAGAAGCAGTTGTGAGCATGATCCTGGGAGGAAGCAGTGAGAGAGAGAGCTGCTCGGGCACAGTGCTCGCTGGAGTGGCAGACATGGGAATTTCTGAACAAGGAAATTGCCTGCTGTTTGTTGCTCCCGTGTTCAGGCAACCAGGACTCTGAGGACATTACCCCCAAACAATATCCCTGGCTCGTATCAATATGTTACAGTGAAATTGCCCTTAAGCAGCCATTCCCGGGGTCACGAGACAGAGCTTCACAGGGCTGAGCCTTCTAATTAAGGGGGAGCAGACTTTTCAAAAAGAGGTGGATAAAATTGGGCTCTCAGATCTCCAGTTAAGTCTCTAAATAAGGATCCCGATTTTAAGAAGTGCTGAGGACCCAAGAGCCCCCAGATCGGAGCTGCTGGCTGGCGCCATACTTGAAAAACCAGGAGACTTATTTAGCCACTTCAATAAGGATTTAAGGATGGGATTTACAAAAAAACAACCAGGGCCCGGATCCTCAACGGTCTTTAGACGCCTCATTCCCATTGATTTCCTTTGAAGAGGTGACTTAGGCGCACAAGTCTCTGACTCTCAAGCCCACCCTACCTGCTTGTGAGAATCTTGGCCAATACATTTGGGGGATGCTTCGGGACATTCTCCTGAGACCAGCAGATGCCTCTTGAAGAAGATTCCCTGCACTGTACTAAGAAGCGGATTTCGCTTAGGCAAAGGACGGTAGCATCCCAGCGAGGCGCAAAGACCCTATTACACACAAATCACAGACCAATTGGCCATAATAAAGAGATGCCAACAACTCTGTGCCGGCCGAAGCTAGTGGGAAATAAACCCGCCACTGTATACTTTAATACGCCGATTATAAATGATCCGTCAGAGAGCAAAACTTACTCATTTCTAGGCTGGCCTGAAGACCCTCCTTTCCCAGCAGCCCTAGGGGAAGGGGGTTGGGATAGCTCATGAATGGCCAAGAGGTGAATGCGAATCAATTTGCAACACGTGCCCCCCTGCAGGAAAGCCCTAGCAAACTGAGGCTGAGACCCCGGACTCCTGGGTTCTAGTCACAGCTCTGCTGCCTCCCACGCACAGGGCAGAGGAGGAATCGTACAGAGAGGGAGCCGAGATGAAGAAACTTGCCCAGCGTCACGCAGGCAGGCAGGGGCAGAACCTTTTCTTGAACCCGGATTTCCCGCCTCTCGAGCCCGGGCTTTAGCCGCCAGGCCGGCCGCGCTCCCTGCTGTCCTTCAAGGATTACATCGGAGGGAAAACAGCGACAAGGGAGGCCGATGCGCGATTGGGATCGGGGACCTGGCCACGGCGGGGAGATAAGCCCTGCTGAGCACCAGATAACAAGGCTGTCAATAGCTTCTGGGCAAGAGCTTCAGGGATTTTGTGAGGTGACCCGTTTCCTGCTTGTAGACTCCAAGGAGGGGTTCGGCAGCCGGCCCCCCGCTCCCCTGCAGCGTCACGCCAGCCCAGAGGCCTGGCAGAGTGGGGCTTGGGTGCTGTCCAGGCCAGTAAACTGCCGCTGGAGAGCCGTCACCTCAGAGCAGGATGTCTACAGGAGGGGGAAAGCTGTTTAGGCAGCATCAACAGAGCACCCTAGGGAGAGGAGGGGACAGCTGGTGGGGGAAGAACCCAGCTACGGACAGCAGGGATGGCTAATGGGGAAGGAAGGATACCCTAGCGGGCAGCACGTTGGCCTGGGACTCAGCAGTCCTGGGCTGCATCCGCAACTCTGCCACTGGCCTGCTGTTTGACCTTGGCCAAGCCACGTCCCTTCTCCGCGGGGCAGTTTGGCTCTCGCTGCGCGTCCCTGCAGCGCCAGGCGTCTGCTTGTCGCTGGCACGAGACCATGGCTGGCAAGGGAGCAGTGGGTCATTGGTCCCAGCGGCTCCTTGGTCCCAGCCTGGTTGCTAGGGGACACCTGCAGCACCCTGAAGGATGCGAGCCGCCCTCTCTCCTCACCACGAAGGGGGCACTGTGGGAAAGCGGGGCAGCCAGCTCCTGGAGGGCTGCGTCCAATTCTGATCATCGCTGTACAGAAAGGATGTAGAGAAACTGGGAAGGATCCGAGGCGAGCGAGCAAGGTGGTCCAAGGGATGGAATGCCAGCACCATAGGAGCAAAGACTGAAGGAACTGTGTATGTTTCGTTTGGAAAAGAGGAGATGAAGGAGGGGGACGTGGTACCGGTCTTCAAATCCTTGCAGGCCCTACCAACCCTCTGGTTCTAGGAAAGCTCCCTGCGCAGGGGATCATCTTCCCAAGCCCTGGCCAGCACGCAGCCCGCCCCACACACCTATACCACTGGCCAAAAAGCCAGTAACACAGAGAGGGCCCCTGTCTCCGAGACTGAGCGCTAGGCCAACCAGAACCAGCCCCTGCCCCGAAACTCCCCTGGAGGAACATCTTTCATACAAGCTGCAAGTGCCCTAGATACTGTCGAGAGAGAGGAGGATTATCAGGGGTATTCCGGCAGCACCTGGAGGTCTCCGCCACCTGAGATCAGCGCTCTATTGGGTGCTGCACAGACGTGTCGTGAGGCGCGTGCTTCAGGACTGGAGCCCACTGCTACCTATTCAAGATGAGGGTGAGACCCATGGGCTGGGAGGGTAGATTATCCCACCTCTGCTGCTGCGGGGTTCTTACCCCTTCCTCTGTTGGACACTGGGCCAGGCGGATCTGGGGTCGGAGCCAGTCTGGCAATGCTTGTGTTCCCCAATGACTCATGCACCGCTACCCCGGAGGCCGGACCACCTGCCTGGTGGCGCAAATTCACAGCCAAACAGCTCTCCCTAGCAGGGAGCTTACCCCAGGGCCAGCCAGCTTTGCCCTCGGCTCAGTTCTGGTCCGTTCCTCCGCGGGGGGGCCAGATCTGGGCTCTGCAGGGGGAGAACAGCCCCGCCGGACCCACACACAGGCAGGATGGTGGGTGGCAACCATCTTCACAAGGCAGGACATCTGCAGCTCAGAGCGCTACTCCGGGCGGACTCTGATCTCACTCACGCGGGCGTGATGCCGCCACTGATGCTCACGGGGGATTGTCTTTAGCTCTCCCCACGTGCACCCAGCTGGGCCCGGCTTTGCAGCAGCTCCCGGCATGGCAGGAAGCGCTCTGCAGGGTTGCAGGCCCAGCTGCAGCCTGGCACAGAGTGGGGGGGAGGGGAGGAGAGAGAAGAGGCCGGCCTGGCTTTGTTTCACAAGCTGAAACTCATTTAAAAGCACATTTCTGGGTATTCATTTCCTACGCTTCTTAAAGGATACTGGGGATCACAGGGGCCTCTCCCCAGCAGCAGAGCCCTGCAACGCTTCTCAATCCCAACCTGGACTCCCCCCCGCCAATCCCAACCCATAAGCCCTCAGCTAGGCCAGCTCTGGGCCCCCTCCTGCTCCCCAGCTCTATTGCTGCCCCCTCAATCTTAACTTGCCATCCCCGCTGCTATCCCAACCGTGGGGCTCCCCACACACCCATCTCTGCTAAGGCACTGTGGTCCTGGCCCCTGGCTCCCACCAGCTACCCCCGCCCTGGGCTCCCCCTATAACCAGCTCTGCTGCTCCCCTCAATCCCAACCTGCAGGCCTGTCCACCCACCCAGCTGTGCCAGTTCACCCCAATACTTGCCCTGCAGGGCCTGCCCCGCCACTCCACCACTTTTCCTAGATCAGTGACTCTCAAACGTTTGTACTGGTGACCCCTTTCACATAGCGAGCCTCTGAGTGCGACCCCCCCTTCAATATATTAAAAAGTGGTTTTAATGAATAACACCATTATAAATGCTGGAGGCAAAGCGGGGCTTGGGGTGGAGGCTGACCGCTCGCGACCCCCCCCCCATGTAATAACCTTGCGACCCCATCCCGACCCCCAGTTTGAGAACCCCTGTCCTAAAGGAAGCTGCCAATTAGGGGCAGGAAACAGACATCCACAAGGAGGGGCACAAAGGCCAACAAACCCGTAAGCTGCTCCCCAGTTACGAACCCAAGTCTCCGGGAGAAGGAGGCCGGAGCAGGAGACCAGCCGGAGCAGAGGAAGCCTGGCATTTTGCCATCGCCGCTCAGCCCCACCGGAGGGGCTGGTGCAAACGCAGATCACAGAACGACTTAATGGTGCTTTTGCCACCTTGGAGTTATTGAGTCCCTGGGCTTACAAGAAGGGCTGCTTGTCACAGAGCTAATCCGAACCCTGCGGCTGCATTAACCCTTCACGTACTGGGCTTTTCCGCATTGCGCGGCCAACAGCTGCTTTAGGGGACTTGCCTAGTCCTACTGGACAGTGAGTCTGTGGCCTTATGGGGTGGGGGGGGTCCGTGTCCCCCCTGAGTGATGCAGCCAGCTCAGCTCAGTCAAAGGAGGAAATCCCTGCCCCAGTGCACACATCAGCTGCCCAGGGAGTCACCGATGCAAAAGAGACCCAAAAGAGGTCTAGGCCTTCACCCCCACGCCGGGAGAATCGAGTAACCTAGGGCTTCCCTCTGCGCTGGGATCTGCTCTCCCCTGGTCGATCACCGATCCATCAACGCCAGGGGCAACCTCGTTTGCCAAGAAGTGCCAAGCACCCCAACGGAGGCCCACGGGGTTTCAGGGCTCTGTCTCTCCAGCTCGCAGCATCTCTCGGGTTGCCCAGCACCCAGCTTGCCCGGCCCCATGGATTCGGTGGGGCAGCCAGTGAGTTCTCCCTCATGTGGTGTCAAGCCTAGAGAGACCAGACCTGCCTGTGTGACCCAGGCCCCTGAGCCATGGGGCAGCCCTGAAGATGGCCCTGGGAGCCCTGGAGCCACAGGCCCAGCTCCCTGCCCCTCCCCGGCCGTGTGCCCCTAGAACTCCCTACCCTCGTGACAGAGAAAGCCACCCCACCTCACCCATCCCCCGGCCCATGGTCCGATCACGGTAGCCCCACCGGCCTGGGGAAGGGGCTGCCCCACAAGGCGCAGTAACACGAGGGCTGGGGGGTGAGGGGTTTCCTATCAGATACATACCGAAATGAACAAGCCCTCAGGACACGCCCCTTCCCGCCTGCTTCAGCCAGGGGACCTGGCCCCCCTCCTGCCAGCAGTGACCCACACGCATAGCAACTGAGCCCAGCCGTCCCATAACGCGCAGCATGGTTCGCCCACCTGTCCCCTTCTGGAGGGTGCCTGGGCCACATAGAGAGCCTGCTACAGCCTTGAGACACCGGAGACGGGCCTTTTAGCTCAGGCCGGAGAGGCCTGTGCCTTTAAATCCAGAGGGGCCGGGTTCAACTCTGCTGTCACCGTGGGCCAGGTGTGAGGAAATTTATAGAGCCACACCGGGCCGCTGCCCTGCATCCGTTTTTACACCAGTGCCGAGTGGGTATCAGCCCTCCCCAGGTCGGAGTGGCAGTGTTCCCGCACCCAGCTCACCCGAGGTGCAGGGCAATGGAGGAAACCGTTAAATAAAGGTCCCCATAATACCCTGCTCCCGCCGCTGCTCAGGGATGAAACGGACTGGCCGGGTGCTCACCATCCACTAAGGTTGCCAATTTGGATTGGACGCATTCCTGGAGGTTTCATCACAGGACATAATCCTGGAGGGCTGGCAAGCTTATTCCTCAGCTCTTAGCATCTGCACCGACTCCGCCTTGGGAGACCTGGGTCTGTGGCACCCAGAGACCATGGCGATGGACGTGGGATATGAACCTAGATCGGATCCGTTCTGCCTAAGCTGCACCCTTGCTGACTAACACAGGGAAAAGGACGTGGCCTTTCCAGGTGCTTTCTCCCAACCACCCCACCCCCAGTGAGGCGCAGTTACCACCAGAGATGGGTCAATAACACCTCCCAGATCTGGGATCTCAGCGGCTTCAGAGCCGGAGGCAGAAGACCAAACTGCATAAGAGGATGGGTCTTTAAACCACAGGCACTGCACGCTCCACCTAACACAGGGGGCAGGCGGGCCCCAGGGCTCTTACGCACAGAGCCCTGCAAATCTGCGGATATCCGCAGGTTTGGTATCCGCATCCAATCTGCAATTTTGTATCCACACAGGGGATACTTATGCAGCCAAAAGAAATTAATGGAGATCTCCCATCTCCTAGAACTGGAAGGGACCTTGAAAAGTCATCAAGTCCAGCCCCCTGCCTTCACTAGCAGGACCAAGTACTGATTTTTGCCCCAGATCCCCCAAGTGGCACCCTCAAGGATTGAACTCACAACCCTGGGTATAGCAGGCCAATGCTGAAACCACAGAGCTATCCTGCCCCAAGTAGCCCAGCCTGGCTTCTGGCCCTCCTGCCTTTTGCCCTGGTTGGCAATAAAAATACAGGCCATTTACCAGGTGGGTAAGACAGGCAGTGGGGAAGCTGTGTTGGCAAAGAGCCTTTCCTAGAGGGGTAGCAGCGCCTTCTGGTTCTTGTAGCAGAGCATCCTGCCTGGTGACCCAGGCCTCGACCCTGACCCGGGCTCTGAAATGCAGCCGGGCACCCACTCCATTGCCAGGCCCAAGAACACTGGAGCAGGTTGGGATTTTTTCCGTGAAACGTTTTTTTTTGTTGTTGTTGTGAGCAAAACGCCAGTTTATCCTGCAGAAAAGGTTGGGTTTGGAAAGGGTCAGTTTGGATGAATTTACAACTCGAAAAATTGTCTGTGTGGGGGGGTGGGAGAGGTAGGGGGGAGTTTAAACCTTTTCTAAATGAAAAATTCCAGTTTTCTGGACAACCAACTTTTTTGTTTTGAAATGAAAGCGAATTAGAGGGGGTTAAAAATGGTCAAACCCAAAATGAAACGTTTCAGTTGACCCAAGCCAGATTTTTTTTTTTTTTTGCAAGCTGTCAGTTTGCGCAAGTTTTCAGGATGGACTTTTCATCCCGATTCAGAAGGGGACCTTTTTATCCACCTCTCCAAAAATGTTTGCGGGGCGGGAAAACCGGATCCTGCCCTGCTGTGCTGAAACCCCTGTGGAGATGACAGATATGCCAGTGGCCGGGTGTGTGAGGTACTAATTCACGGTCACTTTCAGGGAGATCTTTCCAGAAAGGTTTGAAGGAGCAATGAATAATCGGCAGAATCCAGGCTGGCAGCTAGAGAGACTGGAGTGTTTGCGCCTCGAATGGCTGGAAGGCGGGTGCGGGGCAGGTTGGAAGAGGAGCAAATGCCCAGATCTTCACAAGCTTCAGCTCATTCATTGCAAATGATGCTCCCCATATGCCCCTTGAGGTGGTGCAGGCAGGTCAGGCTAGTGAGGGGCTTCAGAGAACAGAACTAAACAGAGCTCCTCCCCCAGGTCTCACAGGCAGGCCTGCTTGCCTCCTACAGCTGAGCGGGCCTGTAACTGGATCTGCAGGGCCGGCTGGCAGAGGCTGCTGGAAAACGAGGGGTGCAGAATGCCCCCTACAGAGGGTTGCTAGGCAGAGATGTGTCTGACTGGGAGACAAGTACAAATGGAGGAGCCCCCCTGCAACCAAGGAAAGGCTTAGATCACCCCCAGTGACAAAGCCGGGACCAGAGTGATAGCAAGGACCCGGTGGCAGTGGGAGAGGACATGCTACAGAAATGTGAGGGTGGGGTCCCTATCCACTTTTTACAGAAGGGGAAACTGAGGCACGGAAGGGTGCAACTTGTCCAGCATCATGGCAAAGCTAGAGAGAGGACCCAGGAGTCCTGACTCCCAGGACCCTGTTCTGACCACTGCCCCACTCTCCTTTCCCTTCAGGGCCTGACCAAACCTCTGTCACAGCAGTGATCCAACGCTCCAGCCCAATACACATGCCTACCTCTTGCTAATGCCAATGGGAGAAAGGCCAGATGATCAAACCAGCCGCTTGGCATGAACGGGGGCAGCTCCACTGACATTCATGGATCTGCAGTCGTTTCCAGGATTTAGCCTGGGTACCAGCTGTGGTGCAAAGGCAGGTCATTCCAGCCCCAGCTCAGAAAGCAGAGCTCCTCGGGGCGGAGTGGGGGGACGCGGGATGTGTTTGAAGGTGAGATCTCAGGAGGGAATCGGGAACATACATTCAGGAACCCATCCCTCAGCCAGCCAGCCACTTCCCCCAGCCAGCCAGCCACTTCCCCCAGCAAGTCTATTTTTAAACTTTGGCAGCACAAACATGCCTGAGAGCAGTGTGTGTGTGTGTGTGTGTGTGTGTGTGTGCGTGTGAGAGAGAGAGAGAGAGATGGGGTGAGAGGAAAGGGGAGAGAAAAACAATGCATGAATAAAAGTGTAAGACAAGCAGGATGAAACAGACCTGACTGTGTGTCGGGGGGGAAATATGATTTCAAGTTAAAATTAGCCCTTCTAAAATAATAATGGCTGCACCTCCCATCACCCCTGGATGTGGGCACAAGCAGCGCAGCCTGGCAACATCACCTGCATGTCCAGCCATGCAATCTACTCGCCCGCCCTTCCAAGGAGGACGGAGAAACCAAAGGTCATTCACTCATCTAAAGGGCCGGGGAGGAATTGTTACTTGCCCTAGGCCAGTGGAATTTTGCAGAGCGGGACCAGTGGGGGTGTGGATCAGGCACTTAGGAAGCAGACCGCTGGGATAATGCATCTTCTGAGAGATATTGTGTGTGTGTGTGTGAGAGAGAGAGAGAGAGAGAGGGCATGATTTAAATGCAAACTGGGGAGTCTAAAATAGATACTGCTAACTCTGCATTCTCTGTGTGCGAGCCCCAGTCACATCCACACACATCCTATGTAGCCATGCCCACCCCAGGTAGATCACGTTCACACACACCGACTCAAAAGAGCTATTAAAAACGTAGGAGCTGGCGACAGATGATTTCTGAATGAACGACACGATGTACTTTTAACCAACGCAAATTACCTCCTACGCCCATTCCCCTCTCTGAACAACCCCCTCCAAGTTCCTTTATGCGGGATCAAATAACATGAGAAGGGATGAAAAATGCTAAGTTTTAAATAAACAAATAAGCATCCTTGAAGAAAACAATGTGACCCGCTTCTTTATGACAAGGTCATTCTCATCCAGCCAACACCGGCTCAGGTCTCCTCATCAGTCTCTTTGTGCCTTTCGATATTCAATAAAGCCATGTCAAGGCAGTTATATTTTCTGCGACGTAGCTATATGCTTAGGGACTCGAGAAGGGGAAATACAGATGTAATTAGATCTATCGGAACAAGGTCATAGGCTCTCTCCTCCATGGTAGAAAGGATGGCTTCTAAAGCGAGAATCTTAGCAGCTGTGTGAAGGCAGTTTATCAAGGATTGAAACTGTTTAAACCCAGAGCTAGTTTTGATTTGAAGAGCATCTACAAGCAGACATTTCATCGTCAAAGTTGGAATCCCCCAAAATACCCTCCTACGCGTATAAATGCATTGCTGCTATTTAAAATCTGCACCAAGATTTAAGTTGAGCATCTCAGCAAATAAACACGGTCAGCCGTTTCCAGCCAAGGTTATTTATTTTTGAATCCATTTCCTTTTGCTAATTCTTTGATCAGAGCTGTTGATCAATACAGTACTTCTGGGTTTAAAATAGTGGTTTAGTTAAACACACACTTATAAAACCCAAATGTGCCAGAGATGATTTGTTTGGTTGGATTGAAAAGGGTTGGGGCTTGGGTTAACAAGTGATTTCGCTTCATTTGAAACCCCCGTTCTTTTAGAGACCTCCTCATAGGCGCAACAAGAAACATGGCGACAATAGATAATGAGAGTTTTTAAATCTACAGTCCCCAAGGTCATTTTCCAACACATACACCCTCTCCCAAACCCGGTGCAGATTTCTTCCCCTGTTCAAGACACGTTGGTTTCATCGGTATAAAGAACCATCCCTCCCATGAGATGCCCATCACCCAACCTACAAAAGATCTATCTGCATAGATTCCAAGCTGCAGGATATCTGGAATAAACAGGGCAAGTGAGATGACCGGACGCTATTAACACTCATACACAAATAAAAAGACAGACAAAACCTAGAGGCAAGGTTTTTCAGGACAAAATGGCCACACCAAAGGGGGAGGGGGAAAATACCCCCCAAAAACCTTTCTACATCAACAACTATGAATCCAATTACACTAATTAAAGCATCTTGTTTTTACAAAGACATTTGTTTTCCTCCTTACCTGGTCTATACTCCGATCTGCCACAGCCCTCCTTTAAGGATCTGTCTCGCGTGATATTATGAAGGATGCTCCAGCAGGGATACAGGAAGAAAATAGCTCATGGGTACCAGAATGAGCATTAGCATCGCAGCCTTCTACACACACACTGAACATTGGGAGAGTCCATTGTAGCAGCCCAGGGAAGGGTGGTGGCAGGACCGGCTGCTATAGAAAACAAAACAGAGGAGGAGGAGGGATTTTTTTTTTTTTTAATGAACCAGAAAAAAAAAATGAGAATGCCTCCCCCAGCCGGTTACCCAGGCATGTGGGAATCTTCTGCAAGATCAGGTTGCCTGCGTCAGGGACGAGATTTCAGTTTAACCTGCTTCACTGAAATGCACTGAAGGAGGTGAGACTGACTAATGGTGTATTATTAGTCAGTTTCAGCTGATAAATGCTCCGGCACGGCTTTGCTGGGAGGCTTGGCGGCAGCAGAAAGATACTTTTTTTTTCTCTTTTGCTCCGAGATGCTCGCCGTCATCGATTGCAATTTTTTGCCCCCATCACACCCGCAGAGACACAGCACACTGCATTTAAATGGGCCTTTTCAAACAGGAATCAAAGGCTTTTGGGGGAGAAAAAAAACCCAAACAAACCCAAACCCTTGATGTTAGCCATTCGAATTTCACATCTCAATACAGCAGAGTTAAACTAGCTAGATTATCTGGCCCCCGTCACTGGGGGATTCGAGTGGCTCAGCCTTGGAGTTATTTATCCTCTCCATGCTCCAGTGAGGTGAGACGGGGAACTGAGGCACGAGAAGACTAATGGACTTGCCCAAGGTCACTCAGAGAGTCTGTAGCGGAGCAGGGAATTGAAGCTAAGTCCTGCAGATCCTAGGTTAGCATCCTAACCACAGGATTATCCTTCCTCTGTTCATGAGCTGCACACAGCCACAGCCTAAGGCCTGGTCCACACTAAACATTTAGATTGACATAGCTACATCGCTCTATGGTGCTAAAAATGCACACCTGAGCGCTGTAGCTACACCAACCTAACCACTGGCGTAGATGCGGCTGCAATGGAATAATACTTCCGTTGACCTCGGTACCACAGCTGGGGGAGGGGCAGTTCCTACAGAGATGGAAAAAAACCCTTCAGCTGCTACAGGATAGTCGACACTATGGGGATTACGGCACCGCATCTCTGCCACTGGAGGTCCCACCGCGTAGACAAACCCTGAGTAATGCAGAGTGCACAGTGGGCTTGGAAGATCAACTGCTGTTTACAACGAGACAACCTTCCAACTTCCAGTGTGTTAGCGGTGCTTACCTTTCAATCAGCCACCAATGTTTCTTTGTTATGGCGTTTCATTGCCCTTGGAGAGGAGGAATTGGGTTGGGTTCGGGTTTTTTTTTTGTTTGTTTGTTTGTTTGTTTTTTTGGTTGGTTGGTTTTTTAAGTGGGGAAAGTTTACAACAAAGAATCAAGTGAAATAATATTGTAACAAACCTGTAGTTACAGACGACTTCACTGTTACTGCCATGATACTGTTCAGGGCTTCACAGAAACAGCAAGGATAGAACTCAGATCCTCCTGTGCCAAATGTGTAAGACCTTGCCACTTGAGCTAAAGGAGAATCACCACTAGTTGTATGCTGTATAGGGCCTATGACACACAGCTAAGCCGTTCCAATTATGTTCAGGGGAGGGCAGTGGTGCAGGCAGTAGCCAGCTCTTTAAATTATCTTATTTGGATCCTGAGCCTCAGGTGACAAAGCATCAGAGGGAGATGCGCTTTCTTCCAACACCGAACAAGGAACTTTAATAAGTAAAACTGTATCATCCCTGTAGCTCCCACGTATCTCTTACTCCGCTCCTGCCTAGAACCTTCCCTCACCCTCTGTCCAGGCTGACTCCTTTGTACAGGCTTAAAAGAAACACTCTTTACTCAAAATCCTTTTAAGAGCCATGTACTTGGAGGATGTTTCTAAGCAGTCACACCTTGATTAGGTAGATTTATAAAACAGTCATCAAGTTTCCTTCAAATACATATATTGCTTGTATTATGGTAGCACTCAAAGCATGCCCCTCCCACCCACTCCACTCCACTCCACTCCACTCCACTCCAAGATCAGGGTCTCATTGTGCCGGATGCTGCACATTGACAAGAGGGGAAGGGGACTTGCCCAAGGTCACCCAGCTGATCAGTGCCAGAGCTGGGACTAGCACCCAGGTTTGCTGAGCCACTGGGCGGTGTCCTACTCAGTGGGTCACACGCCTCTCCCGCCAAGATTATCAAACAACAACGAATGCCCCGAGCCAATGGCAGACAAAGGATGCTTCCGCCAGCCTCTGTACAAACTTCCACCAACCAGACTCTGACCAACCTCACCCAAAGAGCTGAGCACGGAATGGGGCCTTTGAATAGCCAAATGCATCAGGCCCGATTTTCCATTGCCCTGGCCCAACACAGTTATTCACCTCTGTGCAAAGTGCAACTGCTTCAGAATGGGGATGGTTCATATAGACTTTCCAAGAGGTGTTTATCTATTTAATGTCCTTATCTGTCTCCCATTACCATGGTATCTGAGCACCTCACAATCTTTGATGAATTCATCCTCACTACCCCAATGTGAGTTACAGCTGTGCTATTAGCCCCATTGTAAATATGGGGAAACTGAGGCACAGAGCGACTAAGCTACTTGCCCAAGGTCATACAGGGAGTCTGTGGCAGAGCAGAGGACTGAACCTATGTTTTCTGAGTCCAGGCTAGCGCCCTAACCACTATGCCCTCCTACCTCTCAAAAATGACTACACAGGACAATGAGGAATCTGACCCTGTGACTTGGGCCATGCCGGAGCTGAGGTCAGGACACCTTGCCACTACCACGCCAGGGCTGCCGGCTTGTGTGCTTTGGCCAGCGGGGACCCGATTCACAAAAACATCTCTATTCTGGACAGCACTCAACCATGTGCGAGTCCCGTTGAAGTCAAGGGGACTTAAGCATATGCTTAAAGTTCAGCACACACTTAAGTGCTTTCCTGAGTCAGGGCCCCTCCCCAGGATACAAACCCAGGAGAGACATTGTGTCTGTTCCCGCAGCAAACGCCAGTTCAGCTAGTGCCCTCAGCAGAGAGGCCAAGGACTGGAGAATCAGCCACACAGAGACCAAACTCCCCTCTGGTGCCTGCAGTTCGGGGGAACGCACACATGGGGCAGTGCACGAGGAAGCTCGCAGTGCAGCTAGCCGTGACATGCAGGGAAAGGAGGGCCCATCAGCCCCCACAGAGGAGGAGTGTGAAATCTTCCAGGATCTATGCAGGCTGCAAAATCCACCCCTGAAAAAAAAAGCTTTGGTTCTCATGCAGGGCTGAAGCCAGAGACTGACTTCCTGTTGAACTGAATGATCTTCTTGGGAACTCAGGAAAATGGGGCAGGTGAAACTGACCAGCAAGGTCAGTTCACAGCAGCAGGTAAATATCCCAGTGCCTCTGCCCAGCCACTCACATCCACCCTGCTCAGACTGCAGCATCAAGGCCTGTTTGGGGGACTCCTTAACGCGCGTCTCAGCAGGTCAGCTCTGCAGTGCCTGGCGAATGATTGACAGTTCTGCGACTGCCTTTGCAGAGACACTGCTGCCCGTCAGCGTGACAGCTGCACAGGTGACATGGCCTCTGATGAAGCATAATTGTGCAAGCAGGTGGGAAGTCACGGGGTAGACAGCTGGTGCAATGGCTTCCCCAGTCCTGGGTTCAAATGCCGACCACCAATGAAATGGGTTTGAGGCGTCTCAGCTTAAGACCGCATCGAGACGGGAACCTTTTCTCCGGTATAACCTATGGTTTGAATGTAAACGGACCTTAACTCATTCGCCCATGTGGGAACACTTAATCCAGTATCAGAGGGCCTTGCTTTGGTTCAGCGGATGTCACCAGGGAACGGCTGTATAACCGGTCCATCGGTATAAGTAGGTAACATAGATCAGCCCTTGTACTTAGGAGAGATTCCCCCACAGCACAAAAATGTCCATATGACTTAGCACTGTGGCTCAGTACCTAGACACCATGCGTGCTATACACCTTGGGGGTTATTTTTGCAGAAGACAGTTGACTTTAATGAGCACTTTTTATAGGCTTCTGTCAGACCATTGATTCAGGGCATCAAGCAAGCTGGCAGGATCCGAGGCGGCGACTTGGCAGATAGCTTCGTTGATAGAAGAGCTCGATAACGGAGTGGCAAGCTGCGTTCGAGCCAGAGGCAGATACGCGGCACGGTTCTCTGGGTCCTGTCACCATCTTCGGTCAGCATCAGCATTGACTGTTTGACAGGCAAGACTGAGGAAGCAGCTACAGCTGGCGTTGAGTTGGACGCCGTTCTGCGGCGAGATCTCGCACACGCTGATGACATGGTCTTGTTGGCTCACATTGGTGGGTTGCTGCAGCCAATGACCGATCTGGTCAGGCAAGAAACAGCGCGCATCAGTCTGGTTATTAATCCAGGGAAAACTAAGTCCTTGGCCTTTACCATCGGACAATCTCCAGCTCTAGATTACAAACAGCTCAGCATTAATCTGTGTGGAAGGGACATGGAGCAGGTGACAACAGTCAAGTACCTGGGCAACATGATAGAGTGGGAGAGGATACTCAAAAGATGCGGATGTTCATATAGCACCAGTTGCTGCCCGTTCTGGGCCATTCATCAGCCTTTGTGGGGACATCGTGACATCAGGTTGGCTAGGAAACTGGATCTACAGAACCACGGTTATATCCACTCGATTGCGCGGCAGCAAAACGCGGGTGTTGAGCAAGGCTGAAGAACACCAGGTGGCCGTTTTCGATTCTTGCCGTCTTCGTCAGCTGCTCCACATTAAGTGGCAGGACAAGACCAGCAACAAGAACCTTCAAAGCCAAACCCAGCAGCCGCCACCAGCGTTAGTTCAGTTTCGGCAGCTTTCTTGGCATTAGTTGGATGGAAGACCAAACACATTACAAAGCGCGTGTGCCCAGGAATGCCGCTACGCAGCTGGAGATCACATGGACACTAAAAGCTTTGGAGGCATGATAAGATCGCCAATGATGGACATAAATCGAACATCCAGTCAGACCACCTGAAGAACCTAACTGGAGAGCGATCCGGATCAGAGCTGCCTTATGGCCCAGGACTAGAATAGCAGGGGGTACTGTAGGTTGGATTTGAAGGGCATCGGCGGGGGGTGGGGGAAGAACCCCAGGACTGGAATAACAGGGGAGCTGTGCAGGGCACTAGGACTGGGAGAGCAGAGGGAGAGGGGATTGAGTCAGGATTAGGGTGAAATGGCAGAGCTGTGTAGGGACCCAGGGATAGCGTAGCGGGGTGTCTATCAAGGAGCTACAGAATCAGTCTGGGGGAAAGGTTAGAACCGTCAAGCCGTTTAGCCCTGAAGTGGCGGAACTGTTACATAAAAACAAAGTTCTCAAAGCCTAATGGGCGCAGAAACATTTCCATTCCATTTAAAACTCCCGGAATGAAAAACAGGGGAGCTGATTTCTTTTTAATTAACTTTTCCTCCTGGGTGCCAAAAACACTCAACTGTGCTAGCGCTGGAGAAGCGGAAAGCGAACCTGACAAGGCCTAGCCCTCTCTTTAAAGCAGGAATAGGCACAAGGATGGAATGCATGGGAGAAACAAAAAGAAATCACTCTGCACTGGTCTAACTGCTCCTGTTAACGCAAACAGTAAAACTCCCGTCAGAGTTTGCCCAGCGCTGAGCGAGCGATGCTGAAAATCCCACCTTTGGGATTAATCAATAACAGACTCCTAGAAAGGGAAGGTTGGAAGGGGCCTTGCCAAGTTTATCCCCCCTGTGCTGAGGCAGGACTCCGTAGCTCTTTTCAGCAGTAGATATCAAAGCACTTTTACAAAAAAGGTTGGCTTCATTATCCCTGTTTTATGGATGGGGAAACTGAGGCACAGAGAGGGGAACATGACTTGCCCATTATCACCCAGTAGACCAGTGGTAGAACCAAGGATAGAACCCAGCTCTCTGGCACCCCAGTCCTGTGCACTAGCTACCAGGCCGAAGGAAAATACCCCTGAGAATTTTTAACAGGGAAGGTGACTAATCAGTGGAACAGACCACCAAGGGAAGTGGTGGATTTTCCATCTCTTGAGGTCGTCAGATCTAGACTGCATGCCTCTCTGGACGATGCTTTAGCCAGACACAGGTTATTAGGCTGAATAGAGGGGTAGCCAGGGGAAAATTCTCTGACCTGTGTTAGGGCCGGCCTTAGGGAAAACAGCGCCCTGGGTGAACTTGTATTTTGGCATCCCTGTCCCCACTCAACCCTGCTGCCTCCCTGGGCTCCCCACCCCTCTATTGCCCCCAGACCCCACTGTCTCCCCCCCATTGCCCCAAGCTCCCTTCCACAGCCATGCACCCCACTTCTTGCTGCTTGCCCACAGCACCCTGGACGGTTGCCCACCTTGAAGCCGGCCCTGCAGGAGGTCAGAGTACCTGGGCTTAAAAATCGATCCCTGTATTACATCTATCAGTCGAGCCACCGGCTGAACTTTCACGCTAGGCTCCACTGCCCTTTGCTGTTACACCCCATGCCTTTGTCCGTACATCTGTCCTGCCCGCACCTCAGAGCAGGCACCTTTTCCGCCTCACAGACTCAGCATACGTCACAGCGATGAATAGACAGAGTCTCTGCCCAGGTCAAACACAGCGCAGAGCGTTAAACCAACAGCGAAAAGGGTGACAAGTCCGGTCGGTTCACAGGGCTCCCGATCTGACCTCACTTACGCAGGGGGGGGGGGTAAAGGAACATCCCCACTACTGTCCATTGAATCAGAGGGAAGCTGGTTTAAGTGAGAGCCAGACCGCGGTGGGTAGGAATAGGCTGATAGACACCCATATACTGCAGCCCTGAGTGGTTTCTGGTGGCTTCCCAACCCAGAGAACACAGTGAGTGCCACTAGTGCTTGTTCTGCCATCGGTATCTGAAATAGCAGCGGAGGAGAAGAGGCTGGGAGGAAAGGGACAGGCCCAGGAAATTGATTTGGGTATAAAGAGATGCTCTCCCTTCAAGCCAGCTCCATTCTATTCCTGACAGGGCGTGCAGTCGAGTGGATGGGGAGCCAGGACTGCTGGGTTCTGTTCCCAACTGAAAGGGCGTGGGGTTGATCCAGCAATGGGGAATTCAGGATGCCTGGGTTCTACTGCTAGCACTGTCAGAAACCCTCCTTCCCACATGGCCACCTCCTTCTCTGCCAGACCCGCTCCTCTGAGCCCATACACACATGGAGGTGGCCCACCCCCCTGTGGTGCCAGACAACCAAACAATCCATTTTGCCACCAGTTACGGAGGAGAAACAGGCTCTAACTGGGGAACACTCTGGCCAGAGCCAGCTAGTCACGCCTCCAGCTTCCCCGCTCCTGAGCTCCACTTCAACAAATCAAGTGAAGACACAGCAAGTCCGTGCTCCCGCAGCCCATTTTAAAGATGCAGTTAAGCAGCGGAGAAGGCTATTAAATGCGGAATCATTGTCCCAGCTCGTACCATATGCTGTTTATTACCCACCCTGGTATTCCCCTAAGAAGCTTTTATCATCAGAAACTGAAGCAGCATTTTATTGCTTCTATCCATTATTATTTATGGCCGTGTAAATACCAAGCCGCCGCATTCAGCGGTCTTGTTGGAGATTAAACAAGGATCTCAGGCCGTCTGAATAGATCTGTTGCCATTCAAGGATGTGGAGATGTTGGAATGGGACTCAGGAGGTTTATTAAAGGTTGTGTCACCTAGGAGCTTCAGTCAAGGATCAGGTCCCAGTTGTGCCGGGCGCTGTACATTTTTAGGCCATTAGGAGCATTACAGTAGCACCTACGAGTCCGTCTTAGCTCAAGATCCCATGTTGTTAGGCGCTATACAAAGAGATGGTCCCTGCCCCGATGAGCAAGCGCTCTAAAGAGATCTGTGTTCAATTCCTGGCTCTGCCACAGACCTGCTGCGTGGCCTGGGGAAAGTCACTTAGCCCAAGGTTTCAATAAGGGACTGGCAATTTGGGAGCCCCGAGTTCCCGATGCTGGGTCCTCACCACTTCCCGAGCATCAGACCCTTTGAAGGCACCTCATGCGGGATACCCAGGAGGTCACTTTGGAACACGTTGGCCTCTCCTGGGCTCTCCATCTGTAAAACGGGGATAATAACCCTGCTACTTAGATTTCGAGGGCCAGCTTTTTCCAAAGGTGCCAGTGGAAATCAATGGGAGTTAGGAGGAGTCTAAATACTGTTAAAAATTTGTCCCTAAGCTCTGGGACAGGGACTGTCTCTAGGCAGAACAATGAGGCCTTGATCTCTCTTGGGGCTACCATAATATACATACTAAAGTAAGTGGGATTATAATATATGGAGATATACCTATCTCATAGAATTGGAAGGGACCTTGAAAGGTCATCAAATCCAGTCCCCTGCCTTTACTAGCAGGACCAATTTTTTTGCCCCAGATCCCTAAATGGCCCCCTTAAGAATTAAACTCACAACCCTGGGTTTAGTGGGCCAATGCTCAAACCACTGAGCTATCCCTCCCCCCTTTAAGGGGGAGGGGGACAGACAACCCTGAAGGTCTCTGGGGATTCTTAGATCAGGGCCAGGCAGAGCAGCAAGGGGGCTGGCTACCTACAGGGACGGGGAGGGAATTTCAATCCTTGGCTGACACCTTCGTGGGAAGCCTCAGCAGAGAGCATCTCCCTTAGTTACTAATTGTCCAATGGTCACCAGGGACCAAGTTGAGACAGACACACACACACACACGCACAAACTCATCTCACACAGGAATTTATTTCCATTGCAGAGAAGAGTGGGGGTGGGAGGGAAAAAAACACTTTCCGCCAGGATCCGCTTGAAAAGAATCATTTTCCACCCATTTCGCCAAGTCTGTTTGGAGCCTTAACAACCACCTCCCTGAGTGGCAGGCTGTGAAATTAAATCCAACTGTACAGTAAATGGCACCAAATTACAGGCTATAATTGTCCTACTGCCGGGGCCCTTTCAGAGCTTTCATTGCGTGGCATTTCGGCTTCTCAGAACTGAAGAATACAAACAGAGGAAGCAGACGTGTTGATGGGCCTCCGAACAGCAGCCATGGCTTTGAGGAACAGGGCTGTTATGGGGGAATGCAGGACTGGTAAAGCACCTGCATTGCAAAGCGATATTAGATACAAGAGATATTAAAGATTAGGGCAGCACAGACGGGATATAGTGAATTATCAAAGACGGGTGGGGCGGGGAGCTTATTAATTGGACATGGAGACTTTCTGGGCTGCAAATCTAGCCCATGTTTATTGTGACTGAAGTCTATCTCTGGTTCCTGGCTGACGGGCGGTGAGTTGCTGGGATCAGGCTAGTGTATGATGAGATCCTGCTCTTCCGGGCTCTGGGGCGGATATAAAGCAGGGAAGTTGCGTCGTCAGAGAGTGCTGCCTTTGGAAGAAAAGCCCATCACGCAGGCAGAGATGTGCTGCAGATTCAATTAAAGGGCAGGGAAATGTACCACCCCAGTCATGGATTCTAAAGCCAGACGGGATCATCTAGTCTGACCTCCACAGGCCAGAGAATTTCACCCAGCTACCCCTGCATGGAACCCAATCACTCGTTTTTTGACTCAAGCGTCACTTCCAGAAAGGCAGCTGGCCTGGAACTGAAGCTCTTGAGAGATGGAGAATCTACCACCTCCCTTGGCAGTTTGATCCAGTGGTTAACAATTTGTGCCTTATTCCTAATCTGAATTTGGCTGGTTTTAACTTTCAGCCATTGGGTCTTGTTCTGCCTTTTCCGGCTAGATTAGATTAGGGAGCCCTTTAGTCCCTGGCATATTCTCCCCGGAGGATAGTTCATTATAATCGGTGCTACCCTATAGCTTATTCCCCTCCCCATACAGCAATGGGCAATACAAGCATAACCACTTACCACTATCGCTGCATCCCCAGACCGGGTAGGGAATCGTACTGCTTTCACTATACCCGACCAGTTCAAATAATACAATGCGTTTGTGTATACACAGCCCTTAATGACACAACCAAAGCACAGAGGAGAAAAGGCAAATCGTATAATCCCAGACCCAACAATCAGTGGCAGATCCTGATCTTTCAAAACCCATGCGTGATAGGATCACACTCAGCTCAGTGCCTATAAACCAGTGGCTCTGGAGGCTGGGCCATTAGGCCATAAGCGAGCTCAGGTGTCACTTGATAGCTAGCGCTTACGTGGACGCATCTGGTGCTGGATGCAGGTGTATAATTACTTCCCCTCACAGCTCTGCTCTGTTCCTTAAAGGGGGGATGAGTGTGAATTGGTTCCTGTTGTCGTCCCTGTATTGCAGGTGGGGACACTGAGGCAGAGAGGGGTGGGGGTTTAGCCCCGTCACACAATGAGTCAGTGGCAAAGCCAGAAATAGAGGCACTCAAGAGTCCTGACTCCCAGTCCCCTCCTCTAAACCTTTTAAGCAGCTGTTTTCCTATAGGTCTAGCTAGGCAGATCCAACCAGTGAGGGATGAAAAATAACGAGACTGTAGTCTGGTCAGCAGCAATTGCAGAACGTGGTCCCCAGAGAGAGGGCAGACCAGATACTAAGGTGATAGGCCATGCGATTATAGCCAAAAGGCTGACTGCGCTGGGTTTGTGGAACAGCCCGCGATGGCATCACAACCCACAGCAACACGAACAGCACAATCTTGCGGTCAAGAACTTCATGGTGTTACGTTGACCCAGCTACTCAGTGTGGGTGAGAGGGTAGTGCACAGGAGGGGGGCTCGGGAGAGTTGGGTTCTATTCCTGGCTGTGCCACGGGCCTGCTGGCTGACCTTGGGCAAGTCACTTCATTGCTTAGTTTCCCCATCTGCAAACTGGGGATAATGATACTGACCTCCTTTGTAAAGTGCTTTGAGATCCATGGATGTGCAGTGCTAGATAAGAGCTGGGGCTATGTTATAAGAAGTATTTCTAAGGTGCAGAGTATCTAAGGGTAGGCTTTTCAATGGAGCCTAGGGATCAAGGTGCCCAACTCCCATTGGCACTCTCTGGGAGTTGAATGCCTAACTCCCTTAACAAGGGTCTCTAGTTCTTTTCATCAGCAGATCTCAAAGACCTGTACAAAGGAGGTCGGTAATGTCATCCCCATTTTCCAGCTGGAGAAACTGAGGCAGAACATGGCAGTGACTTGCCCAAGGTTATCCAGCAGGCCAGTGGCAGAGCCAGGGAGAGAACCCAGGTCTCCTGAGCCCAGGCCAGCATTCTATCCACGAGGCCCCACTGAGTGAACCACACCACTGTAAAGTACACCCACAGTCCTGCTAAGGAAGGGGCCAAAGGCTCCCATGGGAACAGAGGGGCTCAGCGTATGCAGGGTCTGATCCTTCTCCCCTGCAATGAGTGGGTGGAGCCAGATCTTTAGCCCCAGGTGCACTCGATCAAGGCTGCAGCCATCGCTCCTGCGAGAAGAGCCGGCAGGAAGGAGGAGCGTTCGGCTGATGGCTTGGCATCAAGGTATTTAAGTGCCTAACTCCCATCGAGTTTTAGGAATTGGGCACCCAAATGCCTATGAGAAGCCAGGCCCTTGTTCCCCCCCGTCCCCCCGTGGATTTCTAATTTGGGCAGTGACACCTAGTGGTCAGAGGGGCTGGTTTTACTGACTTCTGTTGTTGTTGAGCTCAGTATCCAGCGAGGCAAACAAACTGACGCCCCCCACCCCACAGTGGCACAGCTGTGGCCCGGAGAGACCTCAGAGCCAGGCCCGCAGCTTCAGTTACCCCCACACAGGCAGCAGGATAAACTCACCCTGGCCTGGGCCTCGCCCGCTGGGCTCAGACACAGCCTCGGAGGAAGGGTTTAAAAGCATTCATTTTTGCTTCCAAACTATTAGGGCCACCGCAGTGATTCTCTCAGGACGACCCCCTTCCTCCTAACCCGAAACATCCCCAGGGCCGCCACCACCGACCCCTAAGTCCCAGCTCCCCAGCGCATTAGCCAGCTGGCCTAGTGGTCAGGCAGTTCTCATCAGTCTGCTCATTCTGGGGGTGGCCCCACCTCAGTCCCTCCTGGGAGTCTGGCATGACAGAGGGGAATGGGGGCAGGGGAAAAGGGACCCAGGCCCTCCCACTCCACTGGGTCCCAACCCAGGGCTCTAAAGGGACGTTGCAGGATCTGGTCCCCTCCTTGGTCCACCCTAATTTAAACGCCCTCCTGGGTCGCTTCCTACCGGGTTGTGGTTCCTCCAGTTGGGGCATGCTTAGACTCGCCGGGGGGCACAGCCTGTTCTTCGGGGGTGTCCAGCTCACAAAGGTGTGTGTGTGTGTGGGGGGGGGATATGGATTTCCACTTCCCGAGTGGTCTTATCAGTGCTGCTGCTGCACCCTTTTGAGCCACTCTTCCCACAGCTACTAGTGCCCCTTTAAGGGTCCCTCCACCTGGAGTACACCCTGCAGCTGCTGAGAGGTGGGGCCTCCCTAGCCCCATAGTGCCCTAGGCCTTGCTCCGGCTTGTGTGGAGTCTGTCAGCCCCACAACGTCTAAGAATTTCCCAGCTTGTCCCTTTGGCACTCCCCTCCCAGCTACGCGACTGGGCTGTATCCCTGCACGTCTGCATCCCTCCCCTGGCTACCCCGGCTGCACTGCATCAGACGCAAACTTCTGGTCTTCAGTTGCAAGGCCCTTCACAACCACTGCTCCCCCACCCCCATCATCTCTCCTTCACTATGAAAAGGTCAAGTCCTGCCTATGAGTAGACCTCGAGGCAGCCTCCACCGCCTACTTGTTACACTTCCAAACGAGCACCTCCAGGCTTTCTGCTGCCGCCTTTAAACACCCACAAAACTACCTCTTTAGCCTCCTTCAAATCCCACCTTACAACTTCCCCTGTGCCTACAGAAAACTGAACAGCACCCAGGCAGCTGGTGTGCTGACCCCCCTGCCTCGCATGCTGGTCAATATAATCTCTTCCTTTCCTTGTCCTTCCCCATCTGTCTGTAATCAGCTGTTGTCTCTTCTCTTATACCTTGTAAGCAATCTGGGGCAGGGACCATCCTGAATGCATTTATGCAGCGCCTAGCACAGGGGGCCTGAGCCATCGCAGCACAGATAATAAATAACTCCTTGCAAGGGCAGAGACTCTTATGGGGAAGCCAGCTGGACTGTCTTCTGCTTTGCGCATCAGCAAAGCCATCAGCTTCCAACTGCAGCATCTTCACTCCTGGGAAAGGGTGAGGCGCAGAACCAGTGGGTGGCTTTCCAGAGGAGAGGCTGCAGCGTTGGCAAGTAGGAAAGTCTTTCATGTCTGAAAGGGAGCAATGGGGATTCGGAGAGACTCCACTCTGTTGTAAACTCCAGCTCAGTTTTTCCTGGCTCTAATTGGATCCTAAAGGGGAGGTCAACTTTTGAATAAAAGTCGTACTTCCATCTGGATTTTTTTACAGCGTTATTTGTGTACTAATTAACTCCTAAGAGCCCTATAAACAAACCAGCTTAAAGATAAACCATCAGGAAACCAGAGTCATTTCATCTTGCACTGTCAACGCTACAACCGGCATCTGTACTGCGTGCAGATCTCCTCCAGAACAGTCAAGAGAGAATTATTTTTATCTACATGGGGAAACAGGATTATAAACCCACAAAAACTGGCAGGAGGAGAACCTGGAAGTACTTGGAGACTTCTTTTTTTGGAACTAACTAGATTTCAAGCTAAGAGAGGTGCTCTCTTTTGTTGGATCAATTTCTATGGGTGAGAGAGACGCTTTCAAACTCACATCGAGCCCTTCTCCAAGTCTGGGATTTCAAGATGACAGCGGCCCTTCAAAGCATCTGGTGAATCAATGGCCATGTCTCTTCCCCGTCTTCAAATGGAGACTTTTAAGCCTTTCTTCAGTCAGTCTCCACCCTCACCCCTTTCTAGCTGTCAAGGAAGGTGTGAAACTTCCACACGGCACCTCCGCTTTTATACCTTCCCAATTAACAGCTTCACGCGTGCAATCGCATTGAATTTGTTAGAGGAGCTGGGAAGATTCTAAAGATACAGCTATGCCAGGCTTTGCCGAACCCCGCAGTCATCCAGACAGTGCACAGACTCTACCGGCATCTTCAAGCCAGGCCTTCCCGCTCCCCATAGTCTCCAGCTGGGGATTAGCACGACCTCATTCCCAAAAAGATCTCTCACAGGAGATGAGGTTTAGGGTCAGATGGCAGCACGGCTCTGGGATTGTGAGAACCAGATTCTATTCCTAGCTCTGCCCCTGACTGATTGGGACCTTGGGCAAGTCACTTCATAGTTTCGTAGAGTTTAAGGCCAGAATGGACCATTAGATCATTTCGTCTGACCTCCTCCCTAAGAGCTGTTACATTTTCCCCCTTTATCGAGCCCAGAAAAGCCTCCAGGCTGGAGCTGAAGATGTCAAGAGACAGAGAAGCCACCTCTTCCCCAGGCAGATTGTTCCAGTGATAAATCGCCCTCCCTGGGGCCTTGCTCCTACTTGGAATTTGTCTGGTTTCAGCCCTTGGTTCTCATTCTGACTGTCTCCAGTAGCTGGGGGAGTCTTTTAGTCTCCAGCAGATCCTGATACACTGGAATCAAGGCACCGTTCAGTCTTCTTTTAAATCAGCTAAACCACGTCAGCTCTTTAGGTTTCTCAGTGTAAGGCATTTTCTGCAGCCCTGGAATTATTTTTTTTGGGGGGTGGGGGCTTTCTGACCCCCTTCTCCAACATCTTTTTTTCAAATGCAGACACCAGAACAGTAGGCAGTATTCCAGTATCCATCTCACCACTGCCAGATACAGGGGTGAAATCACCTCCCTGCCCCAACTCTGTATATACACCCACGGATTGCATTAGCCCATTTTGCCACAGCCTGGCATTGAGAGCGCCTGGTGAGCTGCTTCTCCACTAGGACCTCTCGATCCTTCTCACCCTCTAGCTTGTCCATTTACATTGTAAGTTCTTTGAGGCAGGGCCTGTCTCTCACTGGGTGTCAGTGCAGAGCCCAGCACATGCAGCCTTGATCTTAGTTTGGGGTCTCCCCAGTCATATTAGGGATAGCTCAGTGGTTTGAGCATTGGCTTACTAAACCCAGGGTTGAGAGTTCAATCCTTGAGGGGGCCATTTAGGGATCGGGGGCAAAATCGGTACTTGTTCCTGCTAGTAAAGGCAGGGGACTGGACTTGATGACCTCTCAAGGTCCCTTCCAGCTCTATGAGATAGGTGTATATATTCAATAAATCCAGCTGAGATAAATGCCCCTCTGATCCCTGTTTTACAAAGTCTAATGGAAACAGGCTTCAAGAAGAGAGAGGAACAGCACTTGCCACCTTTGCAAAGCAGACGTCAGGCAGGGCATCCGGAAAGTGAAATCGATCAGACACAAGATCATAAACAAGAGGGAAGCTGATTAGTCTATTACCACAGCGCAAGCTGAGTGAAGTGCCAAATGACAACAGCACAAAGTAGATTAGATTTCTAATGTCCTAGGTGACAGACCCAGCTGAGCGAGGCAAATCAGAGAAAAGCTCTATCCTTTGGAAGACACATCAATAAAGCCACTTGCTTTTATTCCAGTCAGGCCATTATCATCATGCAAGAGCTCTTATCTTAGTGAGATGCTGGCTGCTAGGACACAAGACAGGTGCTGTGCAGGGAGGAGTGAGAAGCGTGTCCCTGGGTATGCTCTGGATTGAAGCACACACTTAGCTGCGCTATGAGATTAGAGACTGGAGGCCAACAAACTAGCTGAGAATGCCAAAGTGCTCTGCTAACCGGAGCTCTCAGACCCCCTAACGTCATAAATTCATCTAGCACAGTCCAGCTAGCCGAGTGCTTTACCTTGGGTACAAAGCGTCCGCCCCGTGAACTGATGGAGAATCGTTCCCTGAAGAATATACACTCAGGTACTCTGTACACGCTACATTTGAGCAAGGCCAGAATCTTAACACTCAGCCTAAGGTTCCCATGGCTGGTTGGAACGAGAGTTGATCAAAAAACGTAGAAAGAACAGCTTTCCTTTAGAAAAACACCACAGTTTTGTCTAAATGTTTCAGGGGAACATACTGATTTCCACAACGTTTTTTTGATGGGAAAAACTGAGGGGGGTTTCAGAGTGGTAGCCGTGTTAGTCTGTGTCAGCAAAAAGAACTTTCTTTTTGAGTGCAGTTTGTTTTTTAGGGTTTTGATTAATTTTGGTTAGCGTTTTCTACTGTATTACCTTTATCTAGATCTGTCTCATTTAATATTATACTGAAATATTATAATATAAAAGTCAACCACCACCGCACTTCCACCCTAGCAAGACACTTGATGGGCCCAAATCAAAATGTCTTGGAATTTTCATTTCATGAGGAATTTTGGCTTTTCGTTCCCATGGGAATGATTTTGCGTTTCAAAATGTCAAAATTCCCTGTGGTATGGAAATTCCAGTTCCCAACTGGCTCCCGTTACCACCCTAAATTTCTCTCCTCCTTTGCCTTCGCTTAACCGAGCTGGACTCACTTAAGTGAGAAGAAATGCTACCCCAACGCTCTGGGTGTCCCTAAACCTCCAAATGCCAGAATCTGGGACTGGAGGACAGAGGATGGATCAGTCGATAAATTTCCCTGTTCTGTTCACTCCCTCTGAAGCGTCTGGCACTAGCCACTGTCCAAAGACAGGATACTGGGCTAGACGGACCATTGTTGTCAGCCAGTATGGCCGTTCTTAGGTTCTTAAGAATTAAATGGGAAGAGGCAGTGGGCTGGCTGGTTAGGAGGGATGTTCATAGAGCTGTATGTGGTAGCCTAATACTGGTATAGCTAAGAGATGTCTTGGCCAAGAAGCACAGAGGAGGCCTGTAAGCATGGCTGCATTATGCTAATGCTGCCAGCCCTTTACCTTCACTGTCAACAGCCCCCCAAAGGAACAACGATGCAGCAACAGGATTCTAGCATGTAAATAAACGTGCGTGAGGCTCAATAATACACGCTTCTGGGATCCAAAGAACACCAGGCCCTACTGACAATTCGGGGCTGGCAGGCTGTGGAATGCAAAGATAAAAAAAATCATACCAGCCTCAGAGGGCAACGCCCAAGGTGTTTATTTGCAAACGGCCAATCTCAGTTCACATAGAAAAACATTTCATTAAAATCAAGTTATCTTCTCGAAACGACGGGGACAAGAGCAGGGAGAGGACAACTAAAAGTAACACTGCTAAAGGGAATAGCAGGGTTTTCACAGGGGCAGCGAGACACTGACGGCTCCGATCACGCTTCCTGTTCTCAGGAACGTTAGTCCAAAAAGAAACCAAAATCCAAAGTAGGAGAGAGAGGAATTCGCAGTAGGAAGGTTCTTCTGCTGGCCAGGTTCTGATGCGGCTGCGTTTATGGTAGTGGTCCCCTCAAAGGCCCACGAGGTGGCACGGGGGGTCTCTGGGCAGGACGAGGTGGCAGAGGGACCCGCTGGTAGCCATAGGGTGGTGGGCGGGGGGGGCCGCTGTAACCATGGGGAGGCATCAATGGAGGCGGCCCACGCATGCCGTGGTGGGGCATGGGGCCTGGGTGACCTGCAGGACAGAGCGTAATGACATTAAACCCTAGTTGAAGGAAGCAAAGACGGCAGCTCCGAATCAGGGCCCATCCGCACGAGCCTCTCGCACAAGAGATTTCAGGCACCACAAGCCACAAATTTATTTCCAAGCCAAGAGGCTGTTCAGAGCCGGGACTCTTGGCCGGGAGCTCTGGAGGGACGTCGAGCTGGGCATGGCCCTACTGGCGTCTCTCGAGCATGGGGCCCTCCCCACATCTCAAGCAGGAGTCTGGTCTCAGCGGAGCAAACTGGTCACTGAAATGACACGGCTCTGCGCAAAGCAACTGCTGTACCAGGATGCGAGACCCTGCCTCCCGCCCGATTCCCTGCAACAGGGCTCGAGGGAGAAGGGACATGAGCCCCACCCTCCCGCTCCACCAGCAGGACTGGAGAAGAGGCACACCGATCCCTTCCTAGCTGGGAAGCCGGCGGGGAAGCCCTTAGTCACCCTCCTCAGGCGCCTTTCGGCTCAAAGGAAACATCCTCACTTGACAGCTGGGAAAGGCAGGCAGATGACATGAGACGCGGCCAAGGTCCCACAGCGAGGTAGCGGCAGAGCCAGGAACTGAACTCAGGAGTCCTCGTTCCCAGGCCCCTGATCCAGCCACAGAGCCACGCAGCCTCACGAGGCAGAGGAAACCGCTCGGGGTTCCCCCTTCTCAACGGCCCCCAGCCAGAGATCTCGCTCCGAGCGCACGGCTGGCCTCCAAGGCTGTGACGTAAGCAGCCGCCATTTCAGACCTCAGTCCTCCTCTTCCCACCTCCCAATTGAACTAGCAAATGGATGCCACAGGCCTGGGCTGGTATTAGGCCCATGACTCCAGTAAACGTCCCATCTCGCAGGTTCCCACTTACCCATGGGTGATCCGAAATGGGGCCCTCTGGGCGGCATGCCCATTGGGGGTGGTCCGGGGTGGGGCATGCCGTGGGGTGGGCGGGGCGGGGGCTGGCCTCCTGACCCCGGTGGCCCCGGATGATGATGCTGTCCCATCCCGGGTGGTCCGTGATGCACCTGCATGGGGGGCATCCCTGGGGAAAAGCACAAGACATTCTTTAGACCCACCCAGACATTCAAAGCCGCTGATTAGAAACCAAGTTCTGCTGAGCTCACTGACCACATGAGCTGCTGGACAGGACTCCAGGATCCCAGTGACCTCGAGGCGACCAGGGCTCGGAGGACAGGGCTGGTCCCAATAGCATTTTTACTGGCCACTAGAGCAACCTGAATTCCAGCCGGTGGGAGGATTGTACCAGAGAATACAAGGCCAGAAAGGCCCATTAGATCACCTAGTCTGACCTACTGCATAGCCCAGGCCAGAGAATTTCACAGCTAGCCCTGTGGTGAACCCAGAGACCTGTGTCTGGCGAACACATCTCCAGAGGGGCCTCCACTCTGGATTTAGAGACCTCAACAGACAGAGAATCCACCACTTCCCTTGGGTAACATCTTCTTTCCAATCTGAACGCGCAGGCCCTAGCTGCCAGCCATTGGTTCTCGGTCTGCCTTTCTCCACTAATTTAAAGAGCCCTTCAGTGCCAACCAAGAAATTTGGCGCCGTTAATAAGGCACATTATCGAAGGTGCCATCCACAGCCTCCAGCGTGGCACAGACAGACAAGTGAGCAATGGCTACCAGCTGCATTTCCCACGCTCATTTTTAAGAGGAGCCAGCACATGGCCAGCAGATTTGAAATTTCCCCTTGGCAAGCGGTAGTGGCATGACCCAGTTCTGCCAATGACAAATTAAAAGGGGGAAATTTGGAGACAGACACCAGGCACTGGGATAAAGAGACAAAGGAAGGGGGAAAAGACAGATTCTTCTCTTTTCCCCTTTAACAGAAATCCAGGCGCCCGAACACACCTCCACAGGCCAGGCACCGTGACATGATGGACCTTTCCCTGCGGTATGTAACCACCTACTTTAAACACTGTAAGCCAGCGTGTAATAGGAGACCGCAGCCATCTGTCGCTAACACAGCCAAATCTGCAATTATACAAAGCCTCCTAATCAGACATAAGGGGAGAGGTGACTTCCTAACAGACAGAGCTGGGCTCACAGTTTAGAGCAGGGTGGATTAAAAAAAACAAAACAAATCATTATTTTAAAAAGATTTCTGTTTAAAATTTAAAATCAGATTTTGTTTTAGTTTCCACGTTGCTAGTTCTTTGCTTCCCTCCTGTTTTATAGTCTTATACTGATAAAGGGAATGTTCTGTATTTGTTCCTTTAGCCGAATTTCCGATTTTACATAGAGATTTGTTTTCCTACTAAGAAGTTTCACACTTCAATCCTCATCTATGCTGCAGAAGACAAGTCCAGAGCCTCATTAACGCCCTTATTGCAAGAACGCTACAAACTCTCACGCAAGATTGATAAACAAATAACCCGTGCTGGGTCTGCAACTCCTGCCACCTTCCCGTACACTGAACTTCCCCAAATGGAGAAAAGCTGAAAGGCTGCACTCACCCATCCGGGGCTTATGCTCCTAAATCTTGTAGGTGCTTTACAAAACTCCCACCCATAGGTGCCTAAATATGGGCTTACGGAGCCTAACGTCAGGGTATTTCTGAACATTTTGGAATGGGCATATAAAAAAAAGTCACAATCACTTTGGATACGTCTACACTAGATGACACGACAGCAATGGAAGAGGTTCACACCCTGAGAGACATAGCTAAGCTGGTGTAGACAGAAGAATTCCTCCGCCGACCAAGCTACCGCCTCTCGGGGCGGTGAATTTACTACAGTGACAGGAGAACGCAGACATACCCTTAAAAATCTCACACTGCCATGCTATGTCGGTCATGGTGTGAAAAAGCCACACCCCCTAGTGGCAGAGCTATGCTGACACAGCCCTAGTGTAGATGCAGCTGTGTCCATAGACGAGGGCTCCTGTTGGCCTAGCTAACCTCATGCAGGGGTTGGAACACCGCCTCCCGCCAGAAAAACTCCCGTCGGGGTACGCTGTGTCTACACTAGCGGCTATGCCGGCACAAACTCTGCAGTGCAGAAACAGCCACGCTCACTTTGCAGTCTGAACACCGAAGCAGTTTTGTTCCAATGTGACAAAGATTTTATGCCACTCCAGGTTTTTTTTAAAAACTAAAGATACCATTTTAGCCCCAATCCTGCAAACACTTGAGCACGTGCGGAACTTTAAAGCAGTCCCAATGGAGTTCTAGAACAAGGCATTCAGCAGAGCAGATTGCAGAGGAAGCCTGAAAATCCCCAGCTCTTACCTAGCATTTAATCAGTAAATCTCAAAGCACTTGGCAGAGATCAGCCCATTTTCAAGGTGGGGAAGCTGAGGCACAGAGAGGGGACGTGATTTGCCCAACGTCACCCACCAGGTCAGGAACAGAACCCCCAGGTTTCCCAAGTCCCAGACCAGTTCTCTGTGCACGAGGCCACACTGCCGCTCTGATACCTACCTGGATGATGCATCCCGCCAGGTGGGAAAGGATGTGGGTGAGGAGGGTGCCCTCCACTGGGAGTGCCCCCTGAAGGAGGACCCGGGGCACCTGCACCTGGTGGCATGGGTGGAGGTGGCATGGCAGGAGGCATTCCTGGGGGCATTGCTCCAGGTGGCGGCACCGGCGGGGGAAACGATCCTGGGGGTGGGATGCCTGAAAAGAGAGACGAGTCAGTGAGAAAAAACTTGATCACCTGGGTCAGCATCTACAAACCACAGAGAGGACTCAGAATGAACTGGCCTCGGCAGCAGCCACATGTCCACCTGCTAGCGCGAGCAAGTGCCAGCGAGCCTGCATCTCCCGTAGCGTCTCGCCTGCTTCGTTGGAGCCCATCTCGTCTCTGCCAAACGAGGAGCGCCACAGACCGGCCGAGGGCCTCAATGATTTCAGCCAGCACACGAAGCCAGTAATCGTCTACAGAGCTTTTCACCCAAGCGTCTCAAAATAACCTCGCAGTGCCCTGAGTCGAGGGTCGTACCCCCACTTTACATAGAGGAAAGCGCGGCACAGGGATTAAGCAACTTGCCCGAGCTCACGCAGCCAGTCAGTGGCAGACAGGAACAGGGAGTCCTGACTCCATTCCCCACGTTCTAGCTGACTGAGATCACGCCAGCTACCTGCAGACCTCTTGGGTAGGTCTGACAGCAGAACACATGGCCGACTGCACTGGAGACTAATGGCCAACTTTACCCCTGAGCGTGGTGGGGAAAACTGCAACCAGTCTGCAAGCGCCCTAAGGAACCAGGGTTCACGATAGAGCAGCAGAGTTTGCAGCCATGCAGTTCAGTTCTGAATCCAGGCTTCAGCCATGATCCAGATCAGAGCGCCCTCTAGTGAGTCACCCGCACCACACTCTGCAGCACAGTGCCCCCTAGCAATGCTCCACGGCCATGTCATAGCTCTAGAGTCCCTCTAGCCCAGGGGTGGCCAACCTGTGGCTCTTTAGAGGTTAATATGCGGCTCCTTGCATAGGCGCTGACTCCGGGGCTGGAGCGGCGGGGAGCTGAGGGGGTGCTGCTGACGTATTACTGTGGCTCTTTGGCAATGTACATTGGTAAATTCTGGCTCCTTCTCAGGCTCAGGTTGGCCACCCCTGGTCTAGCCTATGGAAACTTGCAGCCAGAGTTCCCCGCAAGCACAAAAGGCACCGCACAGCATGTGCTCACCTGGCGGGTTCACACCTGGCCCCAAGGACGTGACGACAGGGGTCGGCACCGATGGAGGAGGAGGGGCATCTGCAAACAGCTGATGAGGCCGGTCTGCCTGAGACAGGGGGTTCTGGGCAGCCAGCAGCCGCTCTGCAGCGGAGCCGTGCCGCTCGCCTTTGGAATCCTTCTTGAAGGCGTAAGAGACGGTGATGGGCCGGTTGCACAGGTACTGTCCATTCATGGCCTCAATGGCGGCGTCGGAGGCATCGAAGCTGGCGAAGTTGATGAAGGCATAGCCCTTGGAGTTGCCCGTGTCGGGGTCCCGCATGATCTTGGGGGTCTGCAGGATGACTCCAAAGGCGCTGAAGGTGTCGTACAGCAGCTTCTCGTCAATCTCCGGGTCCAGGTTGCCGATGAAGATGTTGGCGCCCACGTCCAGGTTCTTGTTGTGGGCCGAGGCCTTGTTCACGCGGATCGGCTTCCCATACAGCTTGATCATGTTCATGATTTTAATGGCGTAGTCGGCATCTTCCTCGCTGAGGAATTCCACGAACCCATAACCTGCAACACACACCCCAACACAGCCCTTTATAGCCGGATACACTCCATAGTCTCTCCATGCCACCCACACCATCCCCCTGGTTGATCTCAGGCCTCCATCATTTCTCCACTGTTGATGCAAGAATCTTCTCCTCTGCAGCTTTCCCTGAAATAATCTCTCCTCTCCTTATCAAGAACTGGCTGGAACAACTGGGGAGGTCAACTGCCCCCCTACAGATAGGAGAACTCTCACTGCATCTCCTAGCATCCAGAACCACCTCATTCTAGGTCTCCACCTTCTCCACTCCATCTCATTTCAAACTGTCTTCCTCCCTCATCTGCAGCTATTGATTTCTCTCCCCCTCTGCTTCTAAAGCCTGGTCTAGACACAAGGTTGGACCAGTCTAAAGGTGTGATTTCAAAACTGATTTATTTACACTGGTGCAGCTGTATGTATGGACACTCATCAAGTTAAACCTGACGTATCAATTTAGCTTGCACCAGTAATTCACAGCTGCAAGCTAACCTAGATTTAAACAGCTATGAGTATCCAAAGAGGGATCTGTACCAGTTTCACTAAGATCTGGTCTACACTTCAGAAGTTTTGCCAGCATTGCTATGTTGCTGAGGAGTGTGAAATAATCATACCCCTAAATGGCATAGCTGTGTCAGCAAAGGCCCAAGTGTAAACGCAGTTATTCCAACAAGTCAGTCCTTTTGCTGCTACAGCTTATTCCATTCAGTGAACCAGTATAAGCTACAGAACTCTTTTACTGGTGTACACTGTCTCCCCACTGGGAACGTTTGCCAGTATAACTGTCCCCGGCCCCTTTCTAGTGTAGACAAGGCCCAAGTCTCAATTTAAATTGGTTTTAAAAGTAACGGTGCATCTTGGTGAAGAGACAAGCTTTTACTCTTTAAAGTAACAAGTGGAATGAGACAATGTACAGAATGAGATGTGGTACGTAAACTGAAACCCAGGAGAATTACTTAGATTATCTGGTCGGCATTTGTACAGCACCTGGCACCATGGTGTTCTGATCCACAACTGGGGCTCCTCCACGCCACCACAACACAGCTAATTCTCAGTTCTGTCTGAACATTTTACACTGACTATTGTTACAAGTGACATGTAAAGTGACTGGAAATGGGATTTTTAACCCTTTCCATACTGGCAGATGGTACATGTGTCTGCCTGGACGAGAGCCCTGTGGATATGTAATCTGGCAGAGACGTGTCTTTGAAGGGACCGGTCAATATCTTACCTTGATGTTGACCTGTGACTCGATCTTTGGGCATGTGGGTATTGACCACCGGTCCCGCCTGCAGAAACAGCTCCCATAACAGCGGCTCGCTGACCTTCTCGTCCAGGCCACCGACGTAAACCGTAGCATCTTGAGAGGGGGGAGAGGAGATGGTGATGAGTTACCTGGATCTGAAGAGCAATCTCTTGAACATCTCAGATGAGTTAAGAACTCTCCCACAGAGAGATCAGCTCTGGATCCCTAAGGGTTTGCGCTCGAGTCCATGAAGTCAAAAGCAAAACTTGCCTCGACTTAGACAGCTCAAGACTGGACCCCTAATGAAACACACTTCTCTGGAGTAAGTGTATGGACATCTAAGAAACCAATGTTAAATGATTAAGAATGCAGTTTAAGTGCAGACATGCTCCAAAGAGGTGATAATCCCTAACTCTTATCTAGCCCTTTCCTTCAGTAGCTCTCTCAGCGCTTTACAAAGAAGATCAGTATCATTATCCCCATTATACAGATGGGGAAACTGAGGCACTGAGCAGGCAAGCCCAAGGTCAACCAACAGAGCCAAGAATAGAACCCCAGGTGTTCCAAGGGCCGGTTCAGTGCTCTAGCCACTAGGCCGCACTGCTTCCCCTTGTACTACAAAGAAGTGGCTCCCTTTAAATCACACGTTTGTACCGTGTCACCTTCACATACCGTGTCACCCTCACACCATATCTGATGATGTCACTGTCAGCTGTCCCCCCTCATTGCCAAGGCAACACAAAGTCGATACTTCAGATCAAACTGGTACAGAACCCCTGGCTGACCACTGCGGTCCGCAGCCCAAGCCCTGAAGCATGAACTTCAGTTACCCCACTTAATGCTGTTTCCTATTTTGAACTAGGAAATCTGTTAGTTTATGGCATTTCCAACCAAGTCTACCACTGTCTATACCAAAAGCCAGAGCAGGCCCTGGCGATCTGAACCCTCTGTGCTGCCCCAGAGCTTTCCACACAAGGCACTGCACACCTCTTCTTAGACTAACCCTCACAAGCTCCCTAAAGAAAATCGCTGTGATGACACCGATTGTACGGAAGAAACTGAGGCAGAAAGAGAGGAAATGATTTGCCCAGGGTCGCAGCGTGAGCCAAGAACAGAGCCAGGAACCCAGGAGTCCTGAGGGCCAGTCCTGCAGCCTGACCATGAGAGCCCTCCCTTGATGGGGCCCACAGCTCCCCCCAAATGCCCCAAATGAATGGATTGAAATCAGATGCACAGCAGGGAGACCGAATCTGGCACCCCACACACAGATTTTGGGGGGGAGGCTCGGGCTCCCCAATCTAGGACCCAGCTGCAACCCCCCCCCAGCTTTTGGGGGAGAGGCTCGGGCTCCCCAATCTAGGACCCAGCCGCAAACTCCGCCCCCCCCCCGCTTTTGGGGGGAGGCTCAGGACCCCCAAGCTGGGACCCAGCCCCGCCCCCCCGCTTTTGGGGGGAGGCTCAGGACCCCCAAGCTGGGACCCCCCTCCCGCTTTTGGGGGGAAACTGAGGACCCCAAGCTGGGACCCAGCTTTTGGGGGGAGGCTCAGGACCCCCAAGCTAGGACCCAGCCCCGCCCCCCCCGCTTTTGGGGGGAAACTGAGGACCCCCAAGCTGGGACCCAGCCCCCCCGCTTTTGGGGGGAGGCTCAGGACCGCCAAGCTGGGACCCAGCCCCGCCCCCCCGGGTACAGGGGGATCGGGCCCCAGCCCCTCGTGAGCGGGGACCAGGGGGTTGGCAGCCGCCGCCATTTACCCTGGTTCCTCTCGGAGATGGGCCCCGCCGCCATCTCGAACGCGCTCCCGCCTCCCCGCGGCCAGGCGGGCGACCTCCGACTTCCGCCCTTTCACCCCCCCACTTCCGGCCACCGCGGGTGAAAAGGGGCGGTGCAGGCAGCGGCCATCTTGGATGAGGCCGGAAGTGGCCGTGCATGGAAGGAGCCATGGCGGCTAAGGGCGGAAGTGGACTTGGACGCACCCGTGGCCATGTTGCCTATGGGCGGAAGTGGCGATCTTGGGCCCTATTTCCCTCCCCCTTGTAATTCATCCCCCCTCTTGGCCCCCAGGGGTTCAGAGCTTGCTCCCCTTTGACCCCTGTGGTAAAGTTCACACCTTTGTGATGACATGTCATGACATAAGCTCCCACTAGCAAATCCACCGCCTGCCCCCCCCATACCCGCTGCAGGGGATGCTCCCCCCCTGCAGAGCCCCCCAATGCTGGGGGGGGGCACTAGCTGTTGTTTGATAGGGGGCCCTGTACCCACTGCTAGTACAGGGGAGCTGAGCTTAGGGGCTAGGGTGACCAGACAGCAAATGTGAAAAATTGGGACAGGGGTGTGTGTGTGGGGGGGGGTAATAGGAGCCTATAAAAGAAAAAGACCCAAAAATCAGGAGATCTGGTCACCCTACTCTGGGCAGTGGTAGGAGGGCACTTGTTTGGGCCTCTGAATGCCCATTCCCACGTGGGGCACCAAGAGAAAAATTAAAAACCCAGAGCCAGGGGGTTCATCCCACTCTGACCGGGGCACAGGCCCCCAGGATCGATGCCAGTAGCTCTGGTAGTAGGGGGACAAGCAGCGTCAGCTATTCCATGGTGCTTTATTGTCCTGCTGAGCCTAACCCAGCCCCTTTCTGCACCTTCGTTATGGAGCGAGTCCTTATACGGCTTGGGGAATCAGGCCTGCTAGGGGAAGGATCTTACCGCTCTTTGGGAGGTAACTGTTCCCCGGGAGTGCTTTACATAGTGACCACCTTCTCAGTATTCCTATTTTACATATGGGGGAACTGAGGCACATGGCACTGAAGTATCTTGTGCAAAGTCATTGGCAGAGGTACAAATAGGCCCCAGCTCTCCTGCCTCACAGGTCAGCATCCCAGCACCTGACCCCATGCTGCTTCCCCGTAAGCCAAGTGAGAGAGAGCCCCGGACAAGGACTCAAGAAATCTGGGTTCTATTCCTGGTCCTGCCACTCGCTTAGTCACTACTTCACCGTGCCTCAGTTTCCCCCATATGATCCTAGCATCTAGTCCCAACGGTTAGTTTAACTAGAGCAATGGTCCCCAACCTTTTCTGTAGGGTGGGTGCCAGACAACTAGCCGCTAAAGACCGTGGCCACTGGACAAGCGGCCGTCAAAATGACGCCGTGAAGCAGCGTCATCACGAAGTGGTGCTGCCGAATTTCGGCGGCATTTCGGCCGCAGCGCTTCTTGACGTTGCAGCTTCTCGGCGGCTGCTTTTCTGGCGCCCAGTAGGCGGGCGCACATGGATGCCCCGGCGGGCACCGCGGCACCGCACTGGCGACCCCTGAACTAGAGCATACCATTCAACTCACAGCCAGCCACTCTGCATTTAAAAATACTGCACTTTAATGAGCTCTTAAATAGAAACGTCACTACAAAAATATACAGAATAGAAAAAAAAAATGCCCTTATTTGGATTTCCACTTAACTCATCCATGGGGAATGTGTGATCTGCACAGAGTTACCCTACTGTTCTGGTCTCCAAAATACTTTTATGTATATGTGCTATTGTTAAAAAACAAAACAAAACAAAAAAAACCTCCAAGTTGTTATAAAGGAGTAACCACCAGGAAAAGCAATCACAAAGGACTCTTCCAAGGAAAGTCCAGACCCTCCCCATCTTGAAACCTTGCACGTAAAAAGAAATGAGGGTGTTCTGGAGGAAGTACTTTGTTCATACTCATCAGATGACAGTCCTGGTTCTTTCCCAGGGCCTGAAAGCCCTAAAGTTCTAGGACTCTTACACCAACAATTCCACAGTTTCGCAGAGAACAGTACCAATTTCCTAAGCTAAGATCACACCCTCTGCTGTAACAGCATAGGCAAGTCTATCCTGCAATCCTAGGTGTGATTAGTGCATGGGAAGACATACCTGCACTACCATGGCTCAAAATTGCCAAGTAGATGCCTTGCTAACCCACATACCCAGGGTCCCTGTACAGCCCACACTGACACGTGCCACCACATCTACACTGCTACTCTTAGCCATGCCAGCATGTCTACCCGTGCTGCAATACTTGGATTACTGGGTAGCCCTACCCCTACAACTGTTCTAATCCATCCTGGAATTTGGTGGCTTCCAATCCCTGTGTGTGGGTGAGAGAGAGGAGAGAAACACATACATATATAAAAATGTATCGTCCAGTTTTGTCTAAACACTTTAGCTTATACAATAACCCATTTCCTGTGGGTTACTAATGTTAGAACCAGCGCTTTTTTTAATATAAAATATAAATTTTTCAACAAAAACAAACATCTCTAATATCGCCCCGAGAGATTATATTACAAATGCCAATAAAAATAATCTTTGTTATTCCTCGTTGTTGTTAGACAGATATACAAAGTAGGCACTCAAATCTCAGGGCGGAAAAGAAGTAGCGTACAGGAACTGTGCAAACCCCAGTGTCCATAAACACTGACAAAGCAGCATGGTGCCATCTGGGTACAGCAGTCATGCATCTGTAGGTACCTGAAAGATGCAGCAAGTCTCCATCCCCCTCACAAGGGCCTGAATCCAATGCCCACTGGGGCCAATGGAAATGTTGATTCTAATGCCCAAGCGTGGCTGGTGAAATTGACTAATTGGATGTGCCTTCTGTAGGGTGAGAAGGGAGAAGATTGGGTTCCAAATCCCGCTCCCCCCTCGGAGATGAAAGTCTCAGCCCAAGAAGGCTGGCTATAAAGTGGAAGGAGTGGTGGGTGACCGGGTTGTGAGTTAGGCCTCTGAAAAGCTGGAGTTCGGACTGCAAGCGTGGTTCCCTGAAATGCATGGCCCATGATCTGGAGCATTCACTTTTCGATTCAGATTCAAAGTACAAAAGCAACGACAACTCTGGCTTAAGGCCACAAGCAGCCCATGACTGGGACGGATGGCCTTTGGCTTTTTCTCCCCGCCAAGCTTGAGAGAGATGCCAGTGGGATAGTCCTGGAAACTGAAGGCCTCCAGGCCAGGTACAGTCCAGGCAAATTGCCCCCCACCCCCATAACCCAGGGCGGAGGCTCCATGTAGGAGGAGCACTGGGAAAGGTGAGAACAAGGCCTATTCACGCTCCGTTGCATGTATCAAGATGGGAGCCACAGAGCAGGAAAGACGATGGAGGTTGGGGGACACGGATGCTTGTTTAATGGGGACTTGGCTGCCACCCACCAATCCCTTCCTCAGAGGCATCAGGTGGTAACCTGACCTAGGTCTGCCGTGATAGCAGATAGGAAAGGCTCCCACCACTGCACCAGTACCCCCCTAAGCTTGTGTTGGGAACGTGCTGTAGGAGAAACTACTGAGTGGATTGGTCCAAACTACTGAAAGTGGAATTGCCATTGTTCGAGGGTGGTAATGGAGGACAGAGGCTCCTGGGACCTCACCTGGGAAACACACGGTACCAAAAGAGTGCCGTTAGCAGCCACCTGCCAATGCGACTGCAACTTACATGCGGCCCAGATGATTGGCAGAGGCACAGCTGGGTATATTGTTCAGCCGACAGAGTCCCTAAGCTCCAGACCCCAACATTCCCACCCTCCGGGGACTCCCCAGTCGAGACCTGAACGCCGAGGCTTAGAAAGCAAGTTCTGGAGGTAGCACAAGAAGTACCTGTCGCTGGGACATGCCCGGCGCCTCAAAGACCCGCCCCAGCACATTGCTAGCACGACAGCGCCAAGCGCATCCGACTCACTGGCTCCGCACGGCAGCTTTCGGATCAGAGGCCGGGTCTACATTACACACTCCGCTCCAACTACGTCACTCAGGGGGGTGGATTTTTCACATCCCTGAGCACGTCGTTATACCGAACTTAACCTGCCCTGCGGCTGACGGGAGAGCTCTCTCCTGTCGGCTTAGACCGTCTGCACCAGAAGCGCTACAGCGCCGTCGCCGATGCAAGTTTGTAGCATAGCCCTGCCCAGAGATGGGAGATCATGGGGGCTCCCTGTGATCTACTGAGGATGGGGTTCTCCTGCTCCCCTTTTCCCGCCCCCCAAGGGTTGCTTGGGAAATCCAGGCAGGGGGTTAAGAGTTTGCAGAGTTGCAGCTCAGGGATGGGTGCCAGACTGACAGCACTGGAGATCGGAGGCCAGCGATAATCCAGGGGATGGGTACGGCCTGGGCAGCAGCAGGTTAACCCTCGCCTGCCCTTCCACCCACCTGCCGCCCCTCTGGGGGAGGGACGCTACTCAGCTGGAGGAGCGTGAATGAGCCAGTCTCATCAGCTGAGTAAGGCCCCCTGGGGGGAGCGAGGAGGGTGAAGGGGCCTGAAAGATCAGAGAACGGAGAGATCAGCTCGAGCAGCAGCAAAAGCAGTTGGACCCAGTACCCTGGAGTGCCTGCCCTGAACCCTGCAGTAACAGAATCCTACAGCGTTTTGCCGAGCAGCACTGGAGAACACTGGAGTTGTTCGGTTCCTGTCCAGATCCCACCATCCGAACCCCGGCCAAACACCCAGCATGATTGGGGGGGGGTGGGGTGTTAACCAGACTCAGGGCCGGGTGGGGGCTCTGGGGTCGGGCCAGATTTTGAGGAGGTAGCACTTGGGAGGAGCCAGGGCTATCTGGGCACCCACCACCCTGAGCTGCATGAGAGGGAGCGAGCCCTTTCGATGGACGGGGTTGCCCGGTTCCCTTTCCTGCAGCCACAGAAGGACGGGCAGCTCCCAGCGTCAGGAGGGACAGCAAGGCCCAAAGACTGTTGAAGCCATTCCTAAAAACCCAGGTCCTGCCCTTGGTCCAGTGGACAGATCCGGTTCTGCCAGGGGCGCGCTCCCATCTCCAGCGTGGCAGCAGGGACGCGAGGCTGTCCAGTCTTCGAGGCATTTCGCCTTCAGGGGGATGCCACGCTGAGTCACCCTAGCAAGTCCCCTCGCCTGTCAGTCGCCCAGTTGCTTTCGAAGCCGGTCCAGCTCCTCCGCGAGCTCAGCGAGCGTGGAGGCAAAGAGGCCGCGCTGATGGGGAGAGTCAGAGACAGAGATTCAGGGCGGCTCAGGGCTGGCTGAGTCCACACCGGGAGCACAGGCCCTGGAGCTGGTGACCAGGCGAGCGACAGCACCCCAGCTAGACTCGGGTATGGCACAAGGGCTTGGGGGGACCCGACTGGCTCCCCTCAACCGAGTCAGCCCCGGCTGGAACAACCCAGGCACGTAACACGGCTCTGCTCATGCCCCTCCATCCTGTCGCAGGCTGGGTGCCCGGTGCAGACCCACCAATCCCCGTCTATCCTGACCTGCAGCAGATGCTATCCCAGGCCTGCGGTTCCACCAGCCCCCCGCAATACGCCCAGCTCGGCCGATGCCCCTCCAGCTGTTCCAGCCCTGGGCCTTTCCCAGGGAGACTAAAAAAGTATTTTACACAAATCACCGGAGCAGCCAGGCCTGGCATGAGCCCACTGCCGGAGAGTTTGCGTCTTCTGGCTCAGGCGGATTGAGATCATTAACGAGATCTAAGCCATGCCAGTGGCCAAACCAGAGCCACGTGCTATGTTCTTCCTCTAACGCCTGTGCCCAGGAAACGTTTCGATGCCCTCAGGCAGGCTGTGCTGGGAGAGGAAGCGGCTCGGTAGTTAGCTAACGGCCAGCGCACCGCAGTGCCTGGAGGCTCAGCCGGGGAAGTCTGTTTCTAATCACCATCTTTTTAAGGAAACCGAAAGTGACAGGGCATCATCGACCGCTTGTTTATGGGTCCCTCTGGAAAGAGGTTTCTCATGCGGGGCTCTTTGATGTTTGTGTAGCTACGCCCCCCTCAGTTGGGTCAGCTGCAGCCTCCCTGGATCTAAAAGCCTGGGCCCAGCTCTGTTCTGCAGGGACCCTCTCTGTTATCTGTTCGTACAGCACCTAGCACAACAGGGCTCTGCTCTCCAGGCGCCATCGTAACAAGAATTAATACAGGAATCAGGACTCCAGGGTTCTCTTGCAACTGACTCATTGTGCCACCTGCACTTTGCCTCAGTTTACCCCTCTGCACAAGGGGGTATTAATACTGAACTACCTACAGGGGATACACAGAGTATCTTCATTACTGTCCCCGCACCTGGATTTGACAGAGGTAATTTGCTACTAATCTACAGTTTTTAATCGGACACCCATCACCGTGGTATCCCCATGGAACCACTAATGGATTTATCCTCACAACCCCCTGGGCAGGATTATCTCCATTTTATACAGGGAAACTGAGGCACAGAGAAACTAGATGACTTGCCCAAGGTGACCTAGAGAGTCTGTGGCAGAGCCAGGAACAGACACCCCCCCCCCCCCCCCCCGAGTCCCAGGCCGGTGCTCTATCTGCTAGGTAGAGCAGGGAAGTGGCTCCTAGGTCCCTTAACCCCACAGCCACCCTGTCTGCTAATGTCCCCGCCGTGCTGGCGTTACCTGAACTTCCTGGCTCCCCCGCAGGTAACACCTTCTCCAGAGCCGGATCAGGGGGCCCGCAGAGGCAGGAAGCAGCAGCCCCTCAGGCAGCAGGGGGCAGCCGCTGGGTTTGCTCCTCAAGGACCGGTCCTGTTCGCTGAGGCTCTCTGAGGACTGAGCCCGCCACCAGCCCTTTTTGGAAAGCGAGCCGTTCTTCCAGGGGAAGAGGTGGGTCTGCGGCGAGAGGGCCCCCTTGGCAAACAGGTACACGGCCCTGTTCCCAGACAAGGCACCTTCCAGCTGGAGAGAGAGAGAGAGAGAGAGATGGGGCGGGGGGGAAATCTAGGACAGTAAAACCCAGCAGCAAAACGTGGATGAAGCACGTTTTCCCACCCCAGCAGGATACTTTACTGAACCTGCCTAGGAGAGAGTGTGGACTGGGGGCTGGAGGCTGTAGGGGAGGACTGGGCTTCAGGACTCCTGGGTTCTATTTCCAGCTCCACTAATGACACAGAAAAAGTAAACTGAGGCTCAGAAAGGCCTCGCGGCCATCAAGAAAACCCAGCTGTCCTGACTCCTACAGCCCCATGGCGTGACCGCCAGGCAACACTCCCTGCCCCCAAATCGCTCCTAGTGTCCCATCCAGTGTTTGGAGCCCAGCGCACTCACCTTGTCACCCCCTAGTGGGGCAGATTTGCCATTCGGAACGGTAGTGCTGCCGCTGCCCCTGGCATAGGCGGGATTTCTGAACTGCGCCCTCTGCTGGGTGGTGTAGCGCAGCGCCCAGTCCCAGATGGTGGGCAAATAGGGGCCCCCTCTCTCCTTCGCCAGGCGGCCACCCTTCTGCAGGATCTCCAGGGGAGGGAGTTCCCGCCAGCCATTGACGGGCGCGTAGATCTGGTTGGAGGCACGGTGCTGGGGGATGAACAGGGAGTGTGAGAGGTGTCTCTGCAAGGAACAGCGAATGCGCATCCGTATCCCTTTGCTCCCCCCCAGCCCCCACAAGAGGCTGCACTCCATATCCCACTGAGGCTGGGCCAGGAGCGGGCCTTTTGCGGGGAATGTTATGCATTGAGGATCTCAAAGCGCTTCACAGAGGTGGAAGAGAAGCATGAGCCCCGCCCTGTTCTATGGGTGGGGAAACTGAGGCACAAAGAAGCACGTCGACTCACCTGAGGTCAGGCACTGAGCCAGGAATAGAAGAACCCAAGAGTCTTGTCTCCCAGCCTCCTGCTCTAACCATTAGGCTGTGCTCCCTCCCAGAGCTGGGAATAGAACCCAGGAGTCCTGTCCTCCAGCTGCCTGTTCTAGGCCATACCTCACTCTCTCAGCTGGGAATAGAACCCAGGAGTCCTCACTCCCAGGCCGTGCATTAACCATGGCACCGGATTTCCCCTTTCTCCGCCCGTGGTAGGATAGTGCTTGGGGCAGTGACTGCGGAGCAGCCGAGTGTTTCACTGTAGCTGGGAGGCTCCATGCTGGACCCACCTGATTCCTGCGATCTCTCTCCCACTGGCAGTTAAACAGGAAGGTGCTGAAGAAGGGTATGTAACTGCTGTCGTGGAGGGCCACCAGGTAGGTCTCTGTGAACTCAAAGGATGCTGGGAACTGCTGGAGCAGCTGCCACACGCAATCCAGGAAAAGCAGAAACACCGGAGACTATAAGAGACAGAAAGAAAAAAGAACCTCCCTGGGGAAACAGCAAAAATGCAGCCAACTCTGGGGCGGTACAGAGCAGCTCCCGAAACAACCTGCAGCAACACTGCACAGCAATCGTTCTCCCACCACTGAAAAGCAGCCGCTGACCAGCTGTGCAGCAATGCTGCAGAGATTTACCCAGAAAGGAAATACCGTCACACTGCTCGCGGCAACACCGCGATGGACTGGGGCAGCTTGAACAACCTGCCCTGGGGATCCAAGTTCAGGCCCGGCCCCCGCACGGGAGCAAACGATCTGTGTTCCATCCCTGGCTCCTTAGCATCTGGGCATCTCACCATCTCCAGCGCATTTATCCCCACGGCTCCCTGGGAAGTGGCGCAGGGGCATTATCCCATTGGACGGATGAGGAGCTGTGGTCGAGAGGGAGCCAACAGCAGAGCGGGGAATTGGACCAAGGAATCCAGCGCATCCAGGCTAGCACGGAAGCACCAGGGCATCTTTCCTCACCAGCTCCTATCTCAGCCGACTTCTGCCCAGAGAACGTCACCCAGCGACTCCTCCACCGAGCCCATTCGCTTGCAGCTGAACTGGAGCGCGTCTTTTGGCAAGAGCCCAAACACTCCCCATTCAAAGGCTCCAAACAGCCGCTCCAATGGCTAATTGCCCCCACTGGAATCCCGCGCGGGCCGGTACCAGTGTCATGCGCAGACTGCCCAGCAGAGGTCCCCACCACAACAGCGGAACCTGAGCCAAGAAAACCAAGTCTCCCACTGGACAAAGCCTAGAGGGGTCGCTTGGGTTTGGTTCTCACTCTGGAGCTAACTCCGATCCCCACCCTGCCATCCCCGCACCTTCCTAGCTGCTGCCTTCACAGCCACTTGCTCCCACCCAGCCCCCTGGTCCCAGCCCCACCATAACAGATTCCAACAGGACTGGCGGCAGAGGGAAATCCAGAGCCCAGGGCGCTTGAGCAGGGCAGACGCTTGGATCAGAGCCGCTTTCTGAGTTGGGCCCGAGGGGGAGGAGGGAAGGCAACCGTCAGTCCAGGGAACCCTCTCGGTTTTGCACGGCCGTCGAGCCACGCTCCCGGCCAGCTGTGCTCGGAGCAGAGCCCACGTGCCGGGAGATTATTCGACACCTCGGTGCCACCTGGACCAGGCTGGTAGAACTCCCATCGCTCTCGAGCGCCCCCCCGTCTGGCCAACGCAGCCAGGCATCAAGCCGGAGCCGCGCGTGCTCCGAGACTCACCTCCTCGCGGTCGTTGTCCCGGAGGAGGTTGAGGCGCTGAAGGAAGGGGTGCCCTGCCACCACCCACTCCTTCTGCAGCAGGCTCTGGAACCCAGACTGGGTGCGGGTGTGGGGATCTGACAGGACCTGGACGAGGGAGGCCAGCAGGCAGTTCAGATCCCGGTCGTCTGACTCTGCGAGGGGGGAAGGGTACAGACAGTGAAGGACCTCGGCTAGGGGTCAAGAGGAGCGTCATGGCTCCACTGTCCACAGACCTCTCTGCTGCAGCTGCCAACGCGGAGGCTGATCGGCAGTAGCTCTTGTGATGTCCCACAAGGATCTGGATTGGGACCCACCCAATGACCCTCTGTCTGTCCCCGATGCCCAGAGCCAGTCAGCCCGTGGCCAGCATGGAGCCTGTAATCGAGGTACCCCTTGGTGCCAACAGGCAGAGGGCACAGGGTTGCATAAGGTTTCCCAGGGATCAGATATATGCACAATAGTTCACCCAAGGGTGACATGTGAGGTCTCTACCAAGAACCAGTAGCCCACTGGTCTTCACAGTAATTGCGACCTGGATGGATGGATAATATTTAGGGTGTTAGGGATCTGAAAAGTACGTTCTTAAAGTCTTGGACTTAGGCAGGTCACCAGGAGGTAACAGAAACCTATCTCCCTGCCTGGCAGTTTGGCTATTGTGTATTGTATGCCTCACATTGGAGACCTATTTGCATATTGAGGAAATAAGAAACTGTGAAATCTACAAGAGGAAACAAACACTGGGGGGGAGGGGAGGTGTCTGACAAAGGGTGGGGCTGACATATCTTGGGGATGCAAAAAACAGCACTGGGGCCTTCACCTAGGAGCCAAGCTGGACCCTGGCTGTAAAGGGGTGAGCGTTGCTCTAGGAGACAGGAGAGGACTTTGTTCATTCGGGGGCGCTCTAGAATGCCTGCTGTGAGGTGTAACCACTTGTTTCCCCACATTGCCATTCGCTACTCCTTGCATTTCTGGACTCGGCCATGTAAAGCAGATCTAAGTGCTGCGTGGTAAGCGGAGCGGGAACTAGGAAATTGGGGTGCGCTGCTTCTTTGGGAGTAGCGAGTCGGTGAAAGCGGCCAGTGGCCAGTGCACCGGGGCGGGACCCTCCACGGAGACGCTCGGTGGGCCAATCGCTAGCCAACAGGGCACACACGACCTAGGACTAGAGGGGAGTGCTTGCCTGGCCTGTGGCTGGTGGGGGCAGGGAGACAAGCCTGCCTCACGCAAAGGACAGGTAGTAGCGAGGTGCTTCCTGGGAGTACCCAGGGCTGGGAGGCATCACAGAGCCTGAACCCAGGAGCTCACCCCACACCTGGCCCAGCCTCAGGGCATCCAGCCTGTGCCAGAGGAGGGAACGACTTACTCTACCTTGCAGGACGATGGAGCGGGACCTCTCCGCCAGCAGGGCAGCCACCTCGCTCGCTTTCCTCACACAAGCTCTGTAAGGAGAGGGGGTCATTACTGACAACAAAGACCCCACAGCCAATGGGAAGCAAAGGACCCCCTCGCCCCGCAGCACCATCTGAAACTCATCCAGCCAGGCATGGTCCTGCCAGCCACTTCCCCCAGGGAGCTCCACCCCCCCGGCTGGGGACAGCTCCCAACAGAGGGATGGTAGCTACCCAGCCCCACCCACCTGCCAAATGTTCTGTAGGGCCTGTGTGCCTGGATTTAAGGGGTCAGCGTATGGGGGGCAGCTCTTACCTGACGTGCTCCAGCCAGCGTGTCCCCTCCAGGGCAGAGAGCCACTTCTCATCGGCCACAGAGGAGTCTGAAAGGAAGCCACGCCGAATTACTACCTTGGCTGCGGAGGGGTTTATCCGGCCTCCATCCGCGTTGCGCCATGTTATCGTTTCTGGGTTTTAATCCTCACCACCCCCTTGGCAGGGAGCGAACGATTCTCCCCGGTCAGACAGGGGAAATGAGGCACAGAGGAGGTAAAGTGACTTGGCCCAGATCAGACGGAGTGTGTGGCAGAGATGGGAACAGAACCCAGGTCTCCTCAGTTCCTTTGGGCTGCCCTTTCTGTGGCAGGTCAGGAATTGTCCCAGAGAGAGGACAAGGAAGGAGACATGGAAGGAAGAGACCCTCCAGTCCCATCTGCCTCTCGTGCTCTGGCTTTAGTCAGGCCTGTTTTAGGGAGCCCTGGCTTCCTTGCGTCAAACAGCCAGCTGCTTCCAGGAGGGGGGAGAGAGCCTGGGGGTTACAGTATCAGCCTAGGCAAATCATGTAATTCCCTGGGCCTCCCTTTCCCCCTATAAAGCAGGGGTAATACCTCCCCACCTGCCGGGGGATTGGGAGGATATAACCCAGAGCATCGAGACACTATGACAATGGTGGGGCTAGACAAGCACCTCGAGCAAGAGAGGGGAAACTGGAAATCTAGCACAGGTGCATCAGATACAAACTAGTGATAATGGTCCCAGGATTCCCAAGTGGGATCCAATCCAGAGTAACCAGGTTCTCCCAGCTGAAGCGCTGGTTAGTTACTGCCTGGGATTCCCCAGGCATCGGCTCAGGCGAGCGACTCCTATTGAGAGGGGATCTCAGCTCCGGGGCCAAGGCCGGGTCTCACCAGGAAGGCAGAGGGCCCGAAGCTTGAGGTAAGAGAGCTGGATCTCTGCAGGGCTGGGCAGGTCGGCGGCAGTCTCCACTATCACGCACTGGGCGTGGCCGGCGAGCATCAGCGCTTCCACAGACCTGCGGAGAAACGCAGCCGCACCGGGGAGGTGGAATCACTGCTTCGGTCAGGGTTACGGAGCCCTGCAGCACAGCGCCCCCTAGTGCCGCACTGGGGCTTTGGGGTCAGCACCAGCTATGAGGGGACAGCACCCCCATTACATCACCCACACGGCTCCCTGCAGCATAGCGCCCCTTAGTGCTGCACTGGGGCATTGGGGCCAGCACTGACTGTAAGGGGAGAGCGCTCCCTATTGAGGCCCCCCCAGAGCAGCTGGGTTTTCCTTGGGAGTCTTCCACCCCAGCTCCCCTGAGCTCCCAGACTGGGGCAGCGCAACCCCATTCCCAAGTCCTCGAGGCTCATACCTCACGTCTTCCTTCTCGGGGTCTGAATCGGCGTGAAAGCCGGCGGCTCTCAGCAGGTCGCTGCCTCCCGGGTGATGCCAGCACAGCCTCTGGGGAGGCAAAGGGAAACGGAACGAAATGAAACTCCACTGGCTGCAGGCTCTCCACTGCGCACGCCAGGGCCCCGCGCCCTGGGGCCTTGTCTCCCACCTTCCTCCTCTCCCCCCAGCTCCAGGGACCTGCCACCCCATAACTGGCTCTGTGATACACCCCCACCAAACAACCTGGTGGAGACCCTCCCTCCTCAGCCTTCCCTCCCTGGCTGGTTCAGGAGTGGTGTAGTCACCTATTGATAGCTGGCCAGCTTCATAGGGCACCAGCCGCAGGAAACACAACCTGGTGTGGGGGGGGGGGGGGGGGAGAGAAGGGTCTCAACCTTATTCCACCCTGCTGGCCAAATGCGCCCCTGCCTCAGTAAGAACCCCACCCTCCCACGGCACCCCCCAACGGTTGCCCCATCCACAGAACCTGGTGAGGTCCTTCGGAACCGCCCTCCCCACCCCAAGGCGGCGGCTCACAGCCTGCTCCCGGGTCCGGAGACACTCACCGGGATGCGCCTCGCGTTGAAGTGGCCGAAGGCCCTCTTGAGCTCGTTGTCCAGGAGCCTGCTGGGGACCCAGAGGTACTTGGGGAGGCTGCGGGAGGAAGCAGAGTTGGAGGAGAGCCGGCTCAGAGCATGTGCGGAGGGCTGCCGGCCCATCTCCCCAGCCCAGGCAGCGCTCCTGCCTCGCCCCGAGCCTGTTCAGGTGTTGCACACAAACCTTACAACCAAAGCGGGATGGGGGACCCTCGAGGCCTCTCCCACTCCATTACTCCAGCACCTGCCTCCTTCACAGAGCTCCCCCTTTGAGCACTCTCAGACCTTGACAGGAATCACCTGCCCCTTCCTCACCAGGTCTGCTATTCAGACAGGGCTGGATGGCCCCTGGCCCTTAAAGGAGGCAGATCTCCCTGTTACAAGGCCATTCCCAAATCCCGGATTGTAGGCAGGGTGCCTGCCGCCCCCACAACTCACAAGACTTCCCCGGATCCATCCCAATTAACACACACAGACAGAGAAGAGAACTCGGGGTCTGCTGGCCCACAGCCAGCACCCCTCCCACGTGTGCTAGAAGAGAGCTCACACCAGCTCTCCCCAGAGAGGCCTTCCACCTCCAGCTCTCGGGAATTTGACAGGCTAAGGATTTTCCCCCAGAAAGTGTCAGTTTGTCGAAACCCGGAGCTTTCCGCGGGAAAGGTGGTTAGTTTTGGCTCATTTTGTGAAATAAAATCATTCGGGGGAAAAACTCCAAAGCTGTCAAAATGTTTCGTTTTGATATTTGCAAGACCGGGAATTTCAATTTTCCGGTTCAAAGCCCCATTTGGTTTAGAAACTTGAGCAAATGAGAGTAAAACAAAAGTGTCAAAGGGTCGAAATAGGAAGGAAACTAAAAGTTTTTCCAGTTCAAGGAAACGTTTGAGATTTTGACTTCTTGCCCCCAACCACCCTTGCCTTCGGGACCGAAACACTGTTCAAAATCGTGAACATTTTCACTGTGCTTCTCTGGCCACTCGAGGAAGCTACATGCCCACGGAAGGGACGCTCAATCCAGTAGGGGGCCATCGATACGGACCTGGGACCGTAGCCAAGGGCCGAGCACCAAACCCGCTGTAGAAAGGGGGTCCAAGGGCGTTTCCGTAGCTTAGGGAGTCTGAATTACTGGAGTGCACCTGGAGGGGCTGTGACCACGGGCACCAGAACAGGGCGGGGCAGGGCCCTCCCACTTTTTACCAGCCATAAGGGCGAGTGACGGGGAAGGGGTGGAGAAGTGCGAGCATGGGGCGGGGCCTTGAGGGAAGGGGCGGGGCCTTGGGAAGGAATTGGCAGCGTGAGGGCAGGGGAATGGGCAGGACAGCATAAGGGGGTGAGGCCACAGTTCAGGCACCTGTGCCCCCCCCCCCCACACACTTTTAGGGCGCTTCCGCCGCCCCTGGCTGTAACACGCTCCCATGCCATGGGCCGGGGTTAGAGCTGTCCACGAGGCTCTAACTCGCCCCCCAACCCCGGTCCGCGCTTTACCTGGTGGCCATGTCGAAGCGCTCGTTGACGGGGCTGACCCTCCAGCCAGCAGCCCCGAGCCGCCTCAGCTCCTTCTCCCAGTCGCAGGGCCTCTCGAAGAGCAGTGTCGGGGGGGACAACGACTCCTCCGTGCTCAGCCAGGCGTTCTCTGAAGCCGCACAGGAGGGATGGCTGTTAGGGGCGAGCAGGGTAGTGCCTCGTGGGTCCAGCCACCCCAGGGATGGGCCCCTCAAGCTGCCAGGGCCTGGGGGATAGAGCTGCATGCCAAGCGGAGATACCACTTACCCAGGTTCCTTATAGCGCCACTGTCGTACCACGTCCCCGCGCTGGCGTTGCTGCTCTCCTGAGCCTGCGCGATGGCCAGCGTCACCTGGAAAACAGCAGCAATGGGGGCACTTTGGCAGGGGATCTTCACGGCATCTGGGGCTGTGGGCAGGGTTTGGATGCCAATGGGAGGGCAGAGGGTATGATGCCAGGCTGAGGATCCAGGAAGGCCCCCAGCAGGGCAGCGCTTGCAGCATGGACCCACGGAGATTTGTAGCCCAGGACAAATCACCAGCGCAAGTCACTGCAGCTGCAGGCCCATCGCTGAGCCAGACAGCCGAACAGAAGGGTCGTGACGGGACCCCGGCCAAGCCTGCTGGAGCGGAAACCCCGCCCCAAGCTTTGAATCGGAGCGTCGCCGCTCGGGGCTTCTCTCCGGGGCAGGGCGTGACAGGCTGGGTTTTCAAAGGCGCCGAGCTGACAACCCCCAGTGAAGTCAATGGGAGCTGCTGGCGGGTCCCAGCTAAGGCAGAGACGAGAGCTGGGGACGCGGGGTGCATCAGGGCATCAGAGGATCGCTAGACGGGGTCGGGGAGGGAAGGGTGGGGTTTGCCTTGCCCAGGGTTCTGCGGCTCTGACCCCTGTGGGACGTAGATTCCTGAGGAAAGGGACCTCGGGAAAGAGGGAAGAAACCGAAGCATCTTGCTCCAGGTCACACAGGCTGCATCTGTCCTGCAGCTGGACGGTGCCGCTCCCGGCCCGGGGAGACAGACTCGTAAGCGTGCTGAAAACAGCAGTGTGGACACTGTGGCCCGAGCCTGTCGCTGGAGTCCAAGCCCGCCCAGCCCCCGGCTCTGAGCCGCCCTCCGGCCGCAACGCCCTCGCTGCTGTCTTTAGCACGGGAGCTCAAGTGGGGCTAGCAGGAGTCTGCCTACCTGTGCTGAGCAGTGTGGACATCCCTGCCCGGAGTCAGCCTCCCCCCAAACAACTTCATCCCACTCCCCTCCTGGCGCTAGGAACTGAACCCAGAATTCCTGGCTCCTAGTCCCGTGTTAATCCACCAGACCCCACACCGAGGGGTCAAACAACCCCCTGAAGGTCCCATCCTCCCACTCAGGCGACACACAGAGCAACAACCCCCGGTGTGCCCAGCCCCTGAGTCCCAAGCGGGTCCAGCTCAGAGCCAGTCCACTGGAGGTGCCCATCCGTATCCAAGGGTCCCGAAGCCCTGAGCCGCTGGGCCCTGGGAATCACCGGCCGGGGAAAGTGCCCCTGTTTGCAATGGCAGCTGCTCACCTGACAGGCCCGGGGCTCCAAGCCGCTGTCGCGGAAGCGGAAACGCAGCACCCGGAAGTCCCGGCAGTAGAGGACCAGCTCCTCCGGGATGAACTTGAGGGTAGAGTTGGCTGTCAGCACCTTGGCCTTGGTGAAGCTATTCACTGCAGGGGAAAACCAGGTGGAGGAAGGGGGCTTAGACCCAGGAGGCCAGGCAACAATCAGAGTCTTGGGGCAGCTGGGAAGACTCAGCCTCCAGCGTGGGGGCGACCGGGGCAGGATCGGCTCCCAAGCCAGCTGCATGGAGATCGCTCCTGGTGCGGGGGGGAGCTGGCAACGGCCTATCAGGATTGCCCTGGTGATGGGGAAGCCCAGGGGGAGAGTACACGGATCACTCCAAAAGTGGCCCTGCAAACTACGGCAAGGGCAAGTCTTCCTGCGCCACCCCCCGCCAAGGCACCACGGCCCCAGCCCTACCCACAGGTAAGGGGACAGTTGGGTCGCCACAGGCCAGCCTTGGCCTCTCTGCCACTGGGACGGCCCACGAGGGGCTCACAGCACCAGCCAGGGGGGTGGATGCTGGGACGGAGGCAGTGAGCCACATGGGCTGAGAGCCGCCAAACTCGTCACAGCGGCGGAGGGGATACGGCTTGATTAGGTGGACCCCTCCTGCCCCCCCCTTTACCTGCCACCAGCCTCCCGATGCAGGGCAGGGCCACGTCGTGCTCACTGTGCAGGCAAGTGGAACAGCGAGGGGCCTACGGTGGGAAAGGAGCAGCGCTTAGAGATCAAGCCCATTCCCCCTCCCCCGGCACGGGGAAGGAACATCCCCACTCGCAAAACCTGCCTCCTGGCTGGCACAGGGGACCCACCCCGGCACCACGGCCAAGGGGCTACGGCGGGCCAGGAAGATGGTGTCTGCCAGAGAGTGTCAGGGCTGCAATTTAAGTGGCCGCCGGCACCGTCCCGGCCCACTCCAGGCCCCCCCCTGTTGCCCGGCCAACAAGGACACCATCCCGGCTCCCGCCAAGGCCCCCCCCACACCCCCGTTGCCTGGCCAACGACGACACCGTCCCGGCTCCCGCCAAGACCTCCCCACACCCCCGTTGCCTGGCCAACGACGACACCGTCCCGGCTCTCGCCAGGCACCCCTACCCCCATTGACCGGCGGCCAACAGCACCATCCCAGCTCCCGCCAGGCCCCCTCACCCCCGTTGCCCGGCCAACGACGACACCGTCCCGGCTCCCGCCAGGCACCCCTACCCCCATTGACCGGCGGCCAACAGCACCATCCCAGCTCCCGCCAGGCCCCCTCACCCCCGTCGCCCGGCCAACGACGACACCGTCCCGGCTCCCGCCAGGCCTCCTCCAACTCACCCCCACCGTGTCACCAGGGGCCGGCTCTGGCACGAAGGCGACTCTCAGGTTGGTGCAGTACAGTGTGCCCAGGATGGATCCTTCGCCATCCCTGGAGCGGACGATCTTCCTCACGCGAGCTGCCTCTTCCAGGACATGTTCCCCTGCAGGGCGGGGGGCGAGAGGAAGGGGTCAGGGCGAGCTGGGAGAACGCCGTGGTTTGGAACGGCCAGTGAAGCCGGCTCCTCGGGGCGCTGGAAAGGAGGGGGCCAGAGGCAGGAGCCCAGGGCTGGCTGGGGAGTGACGCTGAGCCGTGCGAGAGACTGGGCTAGGGGCGTGCAATACCACAGGGGTGAGATCCTTCCCTGACGTAAACTGATGGAGCTCTGTGGGCTGCAGCGGGACCAGGTGGATTTACCCCAGAGGAGAATCTGGACCTTTCAGGACGTGACATCCAGCCCGGCCGTAACCAGACCAGGTGGGCTTTGCGCCCACAGCTATAAGCCGGCGTAACTTTCGGTGTCTAGGTCCGAAGGCCTGATCCTCGGCGGGCTGCAGTTGGAGCGGCTGGGGCTCAGCGCTGCTGTGAAGCAGGCCCCAGATCAGGCAGCAAATCGTACCCGCAAGCGACGACAAGCAGAGCTGCGGGGAAGGGGGTTTGCCCCACAGAACGCCTCCATGGGGAAAAACGGAGGCCGTGCTCAGAACAGCTGGCCCTGCTAGGGGGTTTCACAACGGGGGGTGGGTAGGGGCGGTTTTCTCTTGACCAAGGATCCTTGCATGTGGGGAAGGTGGGCACACAGAGCCCCCGGCATGGGGCAGGGAGGAGAATGGGGGGGGGCACACAGAGCCTCTGGCCAGACGTTGCAGTGAAGCCCTGAAATAGCGGGGGATGGGCTGGTCCACACCAGGAGCGTGGGCGGGGGGTGTGTGGGGGATGAAAAGCCAAACAATGGATCCACTCCCGCTCGAGTTCCCCTAGCCCAGGCCTGGGGAACGGGCCCTGCCGCTCACGCTGGGCATGAAAGGGAAGTGCCCGGGTAACAGGTGCCTTTGTAGCTGTTCTTTGCTAGTCACGAATTCAGCAAAGCAGCTGCTCCGGCCACTGCCTGCAGCTCGTCATCCTAGCCAGAAACTGCCTTCAGACAGCTGCTGCTCGGAGCCCCGATTTAACCCTTCATGCCTCGAACACGGAGCAAGAGTAAAAGGCTCTTAAGGAGGAAGGGGATCCGGATCGGGCCCAGCTTAGTGATTTTTATAAAAGCACTAAAGCGCCATCATATCCAAGCACTCATCCTTCAATGTATTAGCCCTCGTGCACACCCCCGGGGAGGCAGGGCAGCGCTGTTCTCCTGATTGTCCAGGTGGGAAACTGAGGCCACGGGCCTTGCCCAAGGTCATGCAGGGCATTGTGGCACAGCAGTGATTTGAACTCAGTTCTCAGTGTCCAAGCCTGTGGACCATCCTTCTTCTCTACTCTCCAATCATTATACTCCAGGAGTCCTGCCTCCCTCCCAGAGCCAGGGAGGGAACCTAGGAGTCCTGGCACCCCACCCCCCTGGGGGAGCCTGGGCCGACAGCAGACGTTGGACCCTGCAACCCAGTAGCAGCAACAGCTATGAAGTGGCTGCGGCCAGGGAAGGAAGGAAGGGCTCCTCCACCTGCCAGGGACAGGTGAGCAGCATGTGACTAGACTCTATGGGGACTCTAGGTCTAGTCTGCTCTGGTCTAGGTTCACTTAGTCCTGCCACAGCGCAGGGGGCTTGTCGGGGGCCCTTCCAGCCCAACAGTTCTGTGATTCTGACACATCCAGGGACAGATTCTGAGCCTTCGGGGGGGAGAGACAGACACCTCATCACAGACCCTCCCCCCCCCCCCCCCGCCCAGGGCGCTCACAGGAGGTCTGGTCACCAGCGTGTCACATGCACAGGCCAGTGGGGAGCCGAGCCTTGCGGCTAAGGAACAGGGAAGAGACACCACTGCTGCTGGTCCTTTCCGGCGCTCGGCAGCAGCACGGTCTAGTGGCTAGAGCACCGTGTGACGACTCAGGACACCTGGGTTCTATACCCAGTGCTGCTGCGTGACCTGGGGCAAGTCACTGCCCTGCTCCGTGTCTCAGTGTCCCCACCTATCAAACGGGGATTGTGATACTGAGCGACTGAGATCCGCAGCTAGAAAGCGCTAAATGGGAGCTAGGGATTATTATTATTAGAACCAGAGCGAAAGCGCCAAGGAAACCCAACCCGGGGTTCAAAACACAAGCCACGTGCTCCCGCGTAGCCAGCGGGGATACCTGGGATACACGGGAAAGCCTGGCCGTTTCTGTTTCTCTTGCTGTTCATGTCAGAGGACTTTGGACCTCTCAGCTGTAAAGAAAGAGAACAGGTTGCTGTTAACTGGATGTAACCCTTTCCTTCCTGTGGGCTAACGCACAGACAGTGGAGAACCAGACGCCACCTTTCAGGGTCTCTGGGGCAGGGGCTGTCTCTTTAGCCTATGTCCATATAATGGGGCCCTAACTAGAGCGCTGCAAAGCAAATAATGTTTAACCCGATCCGCTCGTTAATTTCTTCATCTGCAGTCCTGACTTCTGACCCCATCCCCTCCAACAGCACAAGTCTCAGCCAGTCGCAAGGATCTCAGAGTGGCCAGCCTCTGGGGTATATTTCTTAAAACCCTGACTCCCTGGAGTCCGGAGCAACTCAGCTTTTATTTTTGAATGAAAGGAAGTTTCCCGGCCTGGTGGTTGCAGGAAAAAAAAAAAGGCGACAAAACACGACCTCTAAAGGGTTTGAAACCAGGAGGCAAAGAACAAGGAACCAAACATTTGTTTAAAATCTCCTGATTTTGATGCCAATCTCATGGTTATTTTGGGACAGGGCTTCTGATTTATTTGTTTGAATGCTTGGGGTTAGCCACACTGGGATCTACAAGCAGTGGCTCTTACCTGGAAACTCCACCCCCTTCCATTTACAATCATACGGCAGGACGGTGATGGCATGCATGAGAGATAGCGTGGTCTAGTGGATAGTGCAGTAGACTGAGGTCCAGGAGAGCTGTGGGGGGGATATTTCCCACTTGGCCACTAGCCTGCTGGGTGACCTTGGGCAAGTCACTTCCCCTCCCTGTGCCCCAGCTCACGAGTGGCTGTTCAGTGGTGGTGATTGTTTAAATGGGGCCAGGCAATAATATTTTTAAAATCTGATGCTTTTGGGTGGGGGGGGGGGGCGGCCTGAGCACAGGACTAGGACCCAGGATTCCTGAGTTCTAGTCCCATCTCCAACCCTAACTCCCTTCTGGGGCCTTGGGTACATCACGTCACCTTTCTAGTTCAGTTTACCAATGGGGAAACTGAGGCACGATGCGATTCAAATGATTTTGCCCAACGTCACACAACAGAGCTGGGAATAGATCCCCAGACCCTATTAAACCACACTCCTCTCCCAGAGCTGGGAATAGAACCCAGGAGTCCTGGCACCATCACTGACCATTTTTAAATCAGGGTGGGGTGTTTTTCTAAAAGATCTGGCCGAGGAATTATTCTGGGCAAGTTCTCTGGCCGGTGTTACGGGAGGCTGGACTAGATGGTCACAGTGGTCTGTCCCTTCTGAAAGCTATGAAGCTCAGCTAGCCACATTGCTATGCTGGTTTGGCTACCCCCCTGCAAGCCAACGTCTCCTGACCACTAGTGCCAACTGAGGGCAGTGGGCTAATGCCAGCCGAGGGCGCAGGGTAAGAGCTGAGTGCCATGCTACCAGGGAACAGCTACATAGAGGAAAGATTAGCCGGAACATAACTGCCTGAAACCTAAACCACAACTGAAGGCTATCTGGCATTTTTGTTAAGCAGAGAGCGAGCAAATGAAGTGGAACTGCTGCAGTATACCTTCCTCTACCCGATCAGATAGCGAGCCGGAAACCTCCTTGCAGCTGTAAACAACCTTCAGGGCCCAAAGCAGCGCAAGTCAAAGTCACTGCAAATGTAGAATCCAGAAACGTTTACCACTCTCGGCCCCAGGGATCTTAGAGCTGGTGAAAGGGACAAGATGACAGCCCCTGGGACCTTGGCAATCTCTGAGGAAGTTTGGTGGGCACCCAGACGCACTCCCACCCAACTCAGCCCTATTCTGGAGAGATCCCCTATAGGGCAGAGAGGGGAGTTTAGTCTTCACGGCCCATTGGTAGCTTGCAAGGCCAGATCATCTAGTCTGACCTCACTTCTGAGGCTGCCAGAAAGAGGGGCCAGTCAGTGCCGACTGGCATTTTCACGCCTGGCCACCTGGCTGCTAAGAACCACCCTGAGGCAAACAGATCTGCTGCAACCCCTCCTTTAATGCCTGCAGTTCAACACACAGAACAGGCACACGCACCTTGTTCCCAGAACCTCTTCGCAGAATTCAATTTTTTAAAATAATTTTTCACAGGTGTGCGAAATTATGTGGCTCAGACAATGTGGGGCGGGGGCGAGGGTCAGGCAGTAATTGCTTAATGACATCAGGGGCTAAGACCCCAAAAAGTTAAAGCTTTCTCGCCACTAAAAAAAAAAACAAATTGTCAACAGCACATCTCAGAATATGCAACGTAAACAGCCTTAAAATCACGCTAATAAATTCGCAAGCAACGTTGTTCTCACTTTGCCTAGCTGTCCATTTCGATTATCGGCGATGGAAAGATTTTTCGTTGGGTGGCACGTGCGCATGGGGAAATTGACGTTCATCAACATTTACTAGCAAAAATCTAATCCGGGCAAACCTCCCTCCAGGCTCCCTTCCCTGGGATATGTTGCAGCACAAAGCACTCTGGATATTCCTGTATTGCGCCCCAGCCAGGCGAATGGAGGACTCTGATCCCTTCTCTCCTGCCTTTTTTTTTTTTTTTTTAAATCTGACTTTTTAACAACATTCTTTCAGTGTCCTTGGACCAGATCCCACCTTCCCCCTTGGCTGTTGGCTATCAACCTCCACCCCTGAAGTGGCTGCATTACTCCAATGCTGCAGCCGGCATGTTATTATTTACATTACAATAGTAAAGTAATACCAGCGTGAAGGGGTTTTATACCAGCATAGCTTATTCGGCTACATTGACAGAGACACCTTTATAGAATAACTGCATCCTCACTAGGGGTTGTACTGCATTAATTATAGCCATTGCAAACAGCTTTGGTTAAAGTTAAGAATTAGATACGTTCATGGAGGCTATGTCCATCAATAGCCATTAGCCAAGATGGTGAGGGACGCAACCCCATGCTCTGGGTGTCCCTAAACCTTTGACTACCACAAGCTGGGACTGGATGACAGGGGATGGATCACTCACTAATTGCCCTGTTCTGTTCATTCCCCCTGAAGCACCTGGCACCAGCCACGGTCAGAAGACAGGATACTGGGCTAGATGGACCTTTGGCCTGACCCAGCATGGCAGGTCTTGCGTAAAGTGCTACAAAAACTGTCTAAGAGCAGCCCTGAGTAACTGGTTAGTGACGCCACTGAGCATATGGGAGGCTCAGTGCCCCGTCAGCCCCCAGCTATGCCATGACAGCAGGGGGAGACAGCCCCCAAGCACGGACCAAAATGTTCGGGGTCAGCAAGCTATTCATTCCATGCGAGGTTCTCCCTGGGGTGGGGAGAACAGCTGGCAGCCAATTGCTAAATTTCCCAACCATGAGGGCTAATGGAAGAGAGTCCAAAGAGGAGTGGCAACAAACTTATTTAAAGCACCGAGCAACAGATGGGAGGCAGCAGAGTTAGGAAGTTTAGCTCCTAGGGTTGAATTTCCTGCGGTGCCTCAGACTTGGGCAAGTCACTTGGCCTCTCCGTGCCTCCATTTCCCCCTTGGGATAACCGCCCTGCCTTTTCAGGGGGCTGTGAGGGTAAATCCATGATGTGCTCCGTCAGATACGATGGGGATCGAACCTAGATCTTTAGCGAGATAGGGAACAGCCTTGTCCTGACTGACAGGGACCAGGACAGAGCGCATACTCCCTAGCTCTTTCCACGAGTAGCTCTCAAAATCCTCTCAGTCAGTATAATCACCGCCATTTTACCAATGGGGAAACTGAGGCACAGAACAGGGAAGCGACCGGCCCAAGTTCACCCAGCAGAGCCAGGAACAAAACCCAGGCCTCCTGAGTCCCAGTGCAGAGCACTGAAAAGGTCTAACCAAGACTTGGGTCCCCCCCCCCACACCCTTTATAAAGCGGTTTTCTCCCCCCTTGAAATCATAGCAATGATCTTCCCTCCTTATTGTCTCATTATTTCCCCCTGCTCCCCCATGTGTCTGTCTCCACCTGTCTTCTACTTAGATTGTCACCTCTTTGGGGCAGGGCAGGGGCTGAGTGTTGTGTTTGTCCAGCGCCTAGCACGGAAGGGGCTCCTGGGCCAAGGCTCCATGCAACACAAACAACAAATGAGGCTTGTTTGAGTCTTTAAAGACTCGCTGGCTCTCCTGCCAGGGCGCTCTTGGCGCCTCCGGAGCATATTTCTGCTCGGCGGTGGAAAACAATCGTCTCATTATGCAAGGAATGCACAGAGACGCGCAGCCAAGGCAAACTTTCCCTGCCAGCTGACCCGTTCCAGCCCCAGGGAAGCCCTGCGCAAACGCGGGACGTGTTGGAGGTTTGGGGGGGGGTCAAGAAGAAAGGGGGGGGTCACCCCGTTTGCAAGAGCAAGAACAAAGCCCTTTGGACAAAAGGCTCCAGTCGCCTGGTTACCAGCCCGGTGGACAGCGCAAAAACTGGTCCCAGAAATGGGGGGGTAGGAAGCGGCCCTGCCCAGGCTCCGAAGCCGAGGACAGAATGTACCGTGCAAACAGCCCTGCTAAAAATGACCGAGTTTGGGGCAACCACACGCGGCGCTTGGCGTCGGACAGAGCCGAGCCCGGCCAGCCAGGCGCGTGGGGAGCGGGGCTGCTGGCTGGGAACCCCGGAGCTGGGCTGGCGTGCGCCAGGAGCACCAAACACCCCCCCCCCCGCAACCCCGGGGGCTGGACGGAACCGAAAGGAGCCGCGCCCCCTGCAGCCCCCCACTGCCATTTTAACACCAAGGCTACAAAACAAAGGAGGGGGGCAATGCTACCCCCCCCAAAAAATAATCACTTTGCTTCCAACAGTCAGGACCCCGGCTGGAGACACCCCCAGGACCCAGGCAGGGTGGGAGACTCCGCATATAAACTTTTTTTTCCCCATCCACCCCCACCTCCGGCCACCCTAGGTGCTGGAACTGGGGGTGCACCAGCACCCCCGTTGATTGAAGGGGGTTTTCCTTCCATCCTGGAGGGAATCCAGTTTGGTTCAGTGGCTCCCCCCACACACACACCATGCACATGGTTGCAGCCCCCCCCCACATACAACCCTTCTACCCCCCCCCCACACACACAGCATTTCAAACCCCCCCCCCCTTTCCACTTACCGCAGGGCCCGGCGGGTGCTGCTGGATTTTAAAGGAGTTTTTGGAGCCCGATAACATGGTCACGTCTCTTGTTGCCCCATAAAAACAAACCCAGCGGGGAGGAGACGGGGGGAACGAACCCCCCAGCAGGGAAGGGAAGGGGGGGAGCAAGGGGCCAGTCCCGGTCCCTGGCGGAGACGGCAGCGCGCTCAGTCCATGGCGAGGAAGGTGCCCGGCTGGGGCCGGGCTCAGCCCCGCGGCAGGGGAGGCGCCCCGGGGCGCGCTGGCGGGGGGCCCTGCATGGCGAGCCGGCTTGGAAGAGACTCGCCTCCCAGCCGCGGCAGGAGGCCGCCCCAGGTGGGAGGATGCGGCGGGGGCGGGGCTCGTGGTCCCTTCTAAGGTGCTGGGGGTGGGGGGGAGCCGGTTCCTTCCCGGGGGGGCGGCTCCGCTCAGCTGCGGGTCTCCCCCCCCCCTCGCCCGGGGAAACTGACCCGCTGGGTCCTGGGAAGAGGCTGAAGGCTGCCGCAGTCTTAAAGGAGCCCGGACCCTTTTCTGGGCGCTGCCCCGCCAGCCCCACACACGCCCCCTCTCCGTCGCCAGCCAGTTTTTCATTGAATCCCGTTGTCACGGCTGGCCGCGGAACGGGCAAAGCGGCGAGGCGGGGGACCGGGAGCCAGGACTCCTGGGTTCTATTCCCAGCTCTGGCGGGGGACGATGGTCTAGTGGTGAGAGCTGGCCGGGGGAGTCAGGAGTCCTCAATCTATCCCCAGCTCAGGAGAGGGAGCGTGATTTTAGCAGTTAAATATGAGAGCTGGAAATCAGGGCTCCTGGAAGGGAGTGTGGGCTACTGGTTAGAGCAAGGGACTTGGGGGGCCAGGACTCCTGGGTTCTATTTGCAGCTTGACTGCCGCCTCGCTCCGTGAGCTTGGGCAAGTCACTTAACCTCCCCGTAGTGCCAGGCCAAAGCACTTTAAAAAATGTATCAGGCCTCAAACAATAGTGAGACTGCCTTAAAACTTATGATTTTTTTTATTTCAATTATTTTCATTTGTCTTCTGGGCTCGGAGCACTCGGGGTCACACTCAGGTCACAGTTTCAAGCTTTTCTGTATGACCACAACAGCTAGAAAGCTGGGGTGCTTATGTAATCACATGATTCCGGGAGCTGGGGCTTTAATGAAAACACCAAATACAGTGAGCATTGGCAACAGTATGTTTTTCAGCCTCCGCAGCAGTGAATATTTACCAAGCGCTCTAAGATCTGCAGCTGACGAGTACTTAAGGAGAGCAAAGTGCAGTTATCTGGAGGGTGTTGCCTATACCAAATGCCTCCTGCATCACTTAGAGCTCCCTACACTGGTTTCCTCAGCTCCCGCCCCTTGGACCTTTGTCCCCACACTGTAGCCCACCTTTGAACCTCGGCAGCTGTTGGGGCGAGGTTGGGAGCAGGCTGGGGGAAAGGCCACGCCAAGAGGGAGATAGGAAGTGAAGAGGAAGGCGCTGGCTTTGGGGGCTCTGCAGATCAGCACCCCTGAAATATTGTAGGGCCCAGCTACCTGGAGGCTGTAGTAGAACGTGACTAGACCAAACCCTTTGCCAGTGAGTGCCTGCTGCTAGAGGGGTGCTGCTTCTGGTGGGTTAATGCTGGTTCTCGACCCACAAACGGCTCATAGAGAGGAAGGATGGTCCCGTGGTTAGGACCCTGCCCAAGTGACCTGAGACAAATTCCCTGGAGACTCCCTGGGGCAAGCCCCTTCTCGGGGTCTCAGTTCCTCCCCCATCGCATCGGTATCTGCCCCAGGATGCAAATCGATTTGCGACTGCAAGGTGCTGAGACGCTGCAGTGCCCGGGGCTGGAGAAGTACTCAGGGCTTGTCTTCACTGGGGTATTAGCTCACAGTATAACGCCCGTGTCGCCCCTAACCTGCCTCCTGTCCACACACACATGCACAAATCTCTAGCTTGGGGCTGGCGTGGCGCTCGCTGGTGCAGTGACGATGAACCCTCTAAGGCTTCATGGAGTGCTCCCATGCCTTCCGGCTCCAGCGCTTCCCCTTTGGGGGAGCTGAGTTATGAACTCGCAGGGGAGCAGGTTCCCGGAGGAGCAGGTTGGAACCAAGCTCCCCTAAGTCATCAACGACGCGCCCGACTCAGCAGGACCCAGAACCCGGCGTCTGCCCTCTAAACCAGGCAGGAAAGGTCACAGAACCCAGAAGCCAGGCTGCGTTGGGCCCTGGTAACGCATGGAACCCGCTCTCTTGGCGGTCAGGGATGGCAGCTGGGCCCTGGCTATGGGACCACCAGGGTTGAGCCCACACCATAGTCTTCTAAGGCTAGATTCATCCCTGTGGCAGTGCAGAGCCGGGACGGGGAGGTGGCAGCTGGCCTCTGCCCTCTCCTGAGGCTGGTTTGCCCCATGCCCTCTAGCAGCCTCAAAGCAGCCAACGCAAAGGACCACCCCAGCCACACACCCCTGCCCCTTCTCCACCTCCTATGCGAGTGGCTGGTGGGGGGCGGATAGAGGTGGCAAAGCTGCCACTGCACCCTCGGGGGGTTCTCCGGCTGTTGTGCAAATAGTCACAGTGTGGTCAGTGCCCTTAAACTGGGCTGGCTGGCAGTGCCGACGTCTGGGGGGAGGGCAGCAGACGGCTGCAGAGGGAGATGGAAGGGAAGGTGCCGGACTGGAGAGTGGAACAGAACGAGCGTTGTTTTTGCAACAGTCCCACCTTTAAAACATCTTCGCTGCACGTCCTGGGGCTCAGTGGCAGAACTGCCGGGTGAAACCAGCTCCTGGGTTATGCAGCAGAGGGGGAAGGAGGTGCCAGACTAGATGATCCAAATGGCTTTATAACCCAGAGCCCCCCACCCCCCCCCCATCTCAATCAGCTCCCACTGGCACAGCAGAGAAGCCAAGGGGAAAATGGGCTGTAAGGACTGAGCTCCCCTCCCGTCTCTCCGTGGCCGGGCACAGCGATGGGGGCAGCAGGGGCACCCGTTCAAGTCCAGTAGCCGCTGGAAGTCGGTGCCAGGAGAGAGCTGTGCCGTGGGCCCCATTGTGTGTTGTGGACGGGGGTTCACATCCGTGTGGTGCTGAGCTGTGGCATAAAGCCAGAGCAAGCGCCAGAGGGGGGCCCAAGCCCGGGGCTAGTAGCCCCGCAGTCGGCGGTCTCCCACAGCGGCCAGCACCCCAGCAAGGGATGATCTGCCCTCAGGGGAAATTCCCTCCTGACCTCCACTAGCTGGAGGTTGGTTTACACCTGAAGCTTGACAGAACGAGCCTGGGGATCAGTCCAGCTAAAGGCACATGGAGAGGTAGCATGGATGTGTAACTTGCACTGCGAATAGGCTGTCACGCTGGTATCTTTCACAGCACCAAGTTAGGTAATGTTGTCCAGCGGGTAGAGGACTGTCCTGGGACTCAGGCTTGGGTTCTACTCCTGGCTCGCTGGGTGATCTTGGGCAAGTCACTGCCCCTTTCTGTGCCTCACTTTCCGCATCTGTTAAATGGGGATAATGACACTTCCCCCCTGTTGTAAAGTGCTTTGAACTCTAGGTCTGACAAATGCTAGGGGAGAGCTAGGGATTAGTGTTATTAAAGCCCCCCATCTCCTTTTGAAAGCCAGCGTGGCTTTACAGGGAAGCAGCGCCACGCTTGGGTAGCCCCAGGAAGCCGCAGTTTGCTATTAGAACTATAGCACCATGCGGCGCCGGCTGAGATGATGACCTCACCCGCTGGGCGCTGCCCAGCCACAGAGCATGAAACAGTCCCTTCCCCCAAACACCTGACAGTCTAAAGCGACACCAGCCACTGGAAGCAAGCGCCGGGAAGTGAGACGCAGAGATATTCACGACTTGATCCAATGACCACAGAGATCAAGGCAACGGGAATCAAATCAGCTATAAGTCATTGGCCCAGGCCGCAAGTGGCGGAGCTGGGACTAGAACCCAGGGATCCGGAGGCCCAGCCTTCCTCTGCCAGGGCTCTTCAAACCTCCTGCAGCCTGAATATGCTGAAGTCGCACCTGGCCAGGTGCAGTTTTTCACTCCGCCTAGAGCTCAAGGGTTAGAGAGAGTGGACGGATGTATCTACAGCTGGGAGAGGGAGATGCTTATTGGGACGCTGAGTCTGGCTCGAACCCAGGTTCTCGGCCCGGGCTGACATATCTGAGCTGACGCAAACAGGGTGAGGAGCGGTGGCATAAACTGCACCTATGCCCGGATGCAAGGGGAGTCTGGTGACGGACGTGCGCTCTCTGCCGTGGCCCTGCTGCGGGACCTTGGACAAGGCAGGTCCTCTCTCTGTGCCTTTGCGTCTCCTCCTACTCCGTTGTCTGTCTGGTCTATTTAGACCGGACGTTCTGTCTGTCAGCCTGTGACCGCGCCGTGCCTGGCCCAACAAAGTCCTGATCTCTGCTCGGCTGTGTAGGTGCTACCGTAATACACAACATCAGGCGTAACGTCACTGGTATTATTATTATCCATACTGCAGTATCACCTAGGTGCTCCAGGCGTGGATCAGGACCCATGGGCAATAGGCGCTGTACCAACATAGAACAGAAAGCCAGGCCCTGCCCTGAGGGGTTTACACTCTACAATTGAAACTCAGCCCCTGTCTCATCTCCAGTCTATTGCCTGAGTGACCATTTGTCACTGGCGCTGTGGTTCATGGCCTGCAGGGGACTAGTCTATAGCCCCCTGCCCAGCAGAGCGCATCGCTCCCTTGTTTCTGAAACGCTACGCCCAGGGCCGGCTCCAGCATTTCTGCCGCCCCAAGCAAAAACAAAAAAAAAGTCGCGATCGCGATCAGCGGCGGCAATTGGAAAAAAAAAAAAAAGCCGCGATCGGCGGCGGCAGTTCAGCGGCAGGTCCTTCGCTCCTAGAGGGAGTGAGGGACCTGCCGCCCCCGAATTGCCGCAGGTGCCGCCCCTCTCCCTTGGCCGCCCCAAGCACCTGCTTGTTAAGCTAGTGCCTGTAGCCGGCCCTGGCTACGCCGTAGCTGGGTACACGCCCGAGATCCCCGGGCAGCTGCTCAGTGCCACAAAGGAGCAGAGAGTCACAGCAAGGGCTTAAATCCTTGCGAAAGAAAACCACGGTGCACGCGCCTCAGGGCCCATGTGCACAGCCAGCTCCAGGCCCCACCGAAGGAAGCAGGTGCTTGGGGCGGCCAATGGAAAGGGGCGGCACGTCCGGGTCTCCGGCGGCGGGTCCCTCAGGCCCTCTCTTCCTCTTTGAGCTGCCACCGAAGTGCCGCCGAAGAGGAAGACAGGGAGCGAAGGACCCGCTGCCGAATTGCTTTATCTTTTTTTTTTTTTTTTTTGCTTCGCCGCTTGGGGCCGCAAAAAAGCTGGAGCCGGCCCTGCCCACGTGTTCCTGGGATGGGAGGGAGACATTGGGCTCACCCATGGCCTGGCGCTTTGGGCTTATTTTAAACAACGTTTGCAGGATTGGGGCCATTTTCCTCATGAGTTTTCCTGCAGGTCAGTGGCAGAGCAGGGATAGAACCCAGGACTCCCCACCCCCTGGGCCACGTGGCCACCCCTACTCTAAATCCAGCTCGACGGTACAGCTCTCACTCCTAAGCACTTCCCCCTGGCTAGCAGCTGCCCCCACCACTGCAGGACCGGGTCCTGTGGGGAGCTGGGACTACCCACGCAACCAGCAGAACCACTGGTTGACCCTACAGGAGCAGCGGATGCTTGACTGGCCGCTCCTTCTGGGCGGGGCTTGCGTAAGATCAGCCAAGCAGGAAGCGAGAGAGCAGAAGAGGCATGCAAGCCGAAATGCAGACTGGCAGGAGCACAAGCGCTGTATCAGATAATGCCCTTATGGTTTTCGTTCATGCTCATGCAATATAGATCAGCTGGCTCCAGGGTGCCGGTCCAGGGGAAATAGAGCATGCCGTGAAATTAGATTGGAAACCGAAAGGCAGGCTCCCCGCCTCACGGGCATCTCCCCGTCTCAGTCCTGAACCCAAAGGCCCGTCATGGTACCACAGAGCCACCGGGCAGAAAGAGACGCCCCCTCCCAGCTGAGACATAAAGTCATAGGGCCTGACATCCCATAATAAACAACATCCCCTGGTACAAATAGCGAGAGTGAGGATGCAAGCCCCCGTGTCCTGGCCAAATGTCAAATCAGCTAATCTCATATGTTCCTGCCCTTCCTTGTCTGTTCCATCCCGCTCCCCTATCCTGCTAGTCTGGTCTCTGGGGCAGGAGCTGTCTCCTACTCTGTGACTGTGCAGCGTCTAGCACAAGGGGGCCGTGTTTTTGACTGCTCCCTCGGCGCTACCGTAATGAACAGGACTAGTAATGGATAGCCCAGTGTCAGGGAGCTCTGGGCCTGGGCCCATGGCAACTGCATTCTAGGGCTGGGTGAGACGGGAACGTGCATTCGAGCTTGTTAAGCTGGTAACGCTGGCAGATGGTCCTCTGGAAAAGTGCAATAAAACCGGGTCCTGACTGCCCCGGGGCAATTCACTAGGTACTCAGGGCCCACCTTTTGCCCTTGCTCTGCCCCCAGCTCCACTCCTGATGGCTACAGCCCCACAGCAACTCCGTGGATAAAGTAACATGCACAGAACTGCAGCAGGAGAGATCTTGGAGCAAGAGCTCAGGTGTGAACAATCCTCTTTCATCTCAATGCGGTGGTTCCAATGTTCACATTAGCTATTTCGTTCTCTAATCCAGTACACGTGGAGGTCATTTCCACTGTCTCCTTGTGCTCACTTCAGGAGCGATTGGCCTGAAAACTAGAAGGCCACTCACCAGAGTTGCTGACGGAGGAGACAGCAGCATTGGCATTGTGACGCTGCAAAGCCCTGGGAACAGATAAGCCCAGCTCATTTGCACAGGCTCCAGGGTGTGAATAAGCATGTAGCTCCGCTGGGGAGTTTGGTTCTGGGGCCACAGAGCAGCTGTGGTTCAAAGCCCCAGTGTAGACGCACTGCCCTGGGCTCCCCCGGCTATTCCGTTATCCCATTTCTGGCGGGCTTTACCCCAGTAGGGCTCATGCCCTTTCTATCACACTGCACATGCAGCATCCACTTCCACCAGGAGCATTTAGCTGGTTACCGCACAGAGCGAGACTTCCAAGGCTCTTGTAAGTCCATACGGACCCGTGGACAGCAGTGGACTATGCCAATTCACCCCTCCCTGAGGGCTTGGTTCATGGTGCCTGTAAACAGAGCCATTCTGGAACTTAGTTCATTAGCCAAGGAGGAGAGAGAGCACAATGGTAAAGATTTTGATCTTGTTTTGCATTAAGACTCATGCATCGAGTACGGCATGGCTAGCAAGGAACTGAGCAGAAGCCATCATAGGTTATTGAGCTCACTACAGAGCTGAGTGAAATTCTCTGGCCTGGGTGATCGCATGGTCCCTGCCGGCCTTAACTGAATGAAACTCTGTGAGACGAGCATTTGTACCCAGTTAGAGGGTTCAAGTGACTTGCCCATGTCCACAGAGCAAGGCAGTGGCACAGTCAAGATTAGAACCCATGGCTCCCGGCACCTACCCCTACAGCTCATGCCCCAAACCCTGCCCCCTATCTAATGAGACCCCCGTTGAATGTAGCACGATGTTGCTGTTACAGTTCCAGCCATCTGTGCCTATACGGATTTCACTTTTCTTCCTAAAGAGCCTCCCGCGTGCTATATCAGCCCTTGTCTTGACGGATGAAAAGGAGCTGTTAACCAAGCTGAAAATTACTGGAAGTTTAAGTACAAGTAGTCAGGACTTGATCACACTTATAAAGTGCAAACAGAATAAAGTCCAGAGCAGTAATATATATACTCGGTGCTTTAAAAGGGCCAGTTTCACAACGCTGAAAATAATTAGGAGCCAGATCTGCTGGGAGGAAAAATTTAATCAGAAAACTGTTACTGATCTTCGGGAATTGTTTAAGAAGACTTTAGTAGATTCCCAAAAAGCCACAATGGAGGACAATGGCCATATTGGTTAAAAAACTGATTTAGAGGGGAAGTGAAGGCAGCTATAAAAACAACATAACAAATGGAAGAAAGGGGAAGTTGGTAGTACTGAATATAAATCGGAAGCTAGGAAGTGTAGAAGATTGATAAGGGAAACAAAGAGATACAAGGAGAAATCTATGGCCAGCAGAGTTAAGGACAATGTGCAGTAGTTTCTAAAGTATAGTAGGAACAAAAAGAATTCTGACAATGGTATCGGTCCATTACTCGATGGAAATGATAGGATTATCAGTAATAATGCAGGAAAGGCAAATATTTCTGTTCTGTATTGGGGGGAAGACGTAGTCTCATCACATGATGTTGCTAACACTTGCAGGAGGATGTCAAACAGCAGCTACTGAAGTTAGCATGAAGAGGGGTTTAGCCAACTCTGCCAGGATCTCAGCCTGAGCTCTCAGGGCTTTCAAAGTTACTGCCTAGCCCGTCCATCAGTTTATTATTTCCCTACTAGATGCACTCTCCCGCTTTGCTCCATCTTGTCTATTTAAAAAATACAAACAAAGCTTAAACGGAAACTAAAGAAAATTTCCAGCCACAAAAATGTCCCTCAGGGTGAGGTCAGGGCGGGGCAGAGTAAAGGGTAAAATAAGTTTCAGACTCGAGTTTATTTAGCTCTGCCTTTTGGAAAGGAAAATACCCACATTGTTTTCCCAGCTTACACAAATATTGTCTGCTCCAATTCTAGACAGGCAAGCTGCTGTGAAGAAGCCAGGCAGTCACTTGCGATATGCAACATCTGCTGCAAATCAGCATTCGACCGTAAATTCTAACGGCACAGAGGGGTTTGTTCCCATAGAGAGAGAAACTCCTCCAGCCCTGGGCCTGCGTTCCCTTGAAAGACAAACTTAGCTCCAAGCAAAAACCCCACGAGGAGCTTCTGTTCTTTTATGTTCCTCTGTTGTTGCACTGCTGGTCCCAGCAGGGACCATTTTAGACGCTGGCCAATTATGGTCTGAAACAGATTATTACGGCCGAGAGCTAAGAGGAGATGACGCTTCAGAGGCCACGCAGTGTGCGTGGAGGTGGGGCAAGCTGGTTAATGGGGAGAGTGGGAGTCACACATGATATAGGCCAAAGGCCTAAGACACAAAGGAAGGGGTTCATTCAGCCACTTGGCCACATGCGTTCCAGGCCACTGGAGCTCTGTTCATGGAGGGTCAATGGAGCAGCCCCCAAGCAGCCTGTGAGTTAAAAAACAGTTCCTGATGTCCTAACGCAGAAGTAGCGGGTACTCTTGTTTATTATGGTAGCACTTCGAGGCTCCAAGAGAGATCAGGGCCCCACCGCGCTAGGCGCTGCACGTTCACCGACTAAGAGGCCATCCTTCAGGGCAGAGTTCCTAACCTACACCGGCAGCACAGCTGTGCTGTCTACAGGGCTGCCAGGGGTGAGCGAGAGGAAAGAACTTCTAAGCCTGGGCAAGGAGCCTTATTTTTGCTCTGTTGCTGCAAAGCAGTTGCAATGTCACGTGCCCCAGCGGCCAGCCCAGGGATGGTGTAGCGTTCTAGACAGGTTGCAGCAGGTTACAGCAACAGAGTAAACACAGAGCTATAAATAGCAGAGGGCGTGGTCAGCAGGTGAGTTTCCCCAGTGAACAAGGTACCCAAGGCAGGCACTGCTGTGCTATAAAAATCACAGTGAGACGCCAGTTCTAATTATATTTTGCTTGTCTGTAATGTGGCACAGCTGGGGCTCTCCAAGCACTTGGCAAAGGAATGAAGTGGTATTATACGGAGAAGAGAGATGGGGAAACTGAGGCACCGGGCACAGCAAGACACCATGACGCACCTGAGGTCACACAATGAGGCAGGGGCCGAGCTGACTTCCAGATCCCTGCTCTACCCAGCGGATCACACTCCCCCCCACCCCAGCAGGGAACAGAACCCAGGAGTCCTGACTCCCAGACTTCCAGCTCAGATTCCTAGAATTCAAGGGTCTCAATTTGACGTGTAATTTTAATGCGAGGTAAAGGAGAGGTAAATGCTTTCCCACTGATCCGCAATCAGAGAAGGACCTTTGACTTGCTGGGGAGGAGTGTCCAGGGGGAGCCGATGCTACAGATCCAGCCATGGCAGGGCAGGGCAGCTATCCCCATCCTTGAACAGTAAGTTAGGCCCAGCCCTTCAAGCTAGGTGAGACTGTTTGGATTCTAAGTGGAAATAGTTCCCTCTGCTCCCGCCCAAGGAGCTGGCTGTGTGTCTCCAAGACACGGCTGGTGCTAGAGCCAACACACACACACACACACACACACACACAACCCCCTGCACCCCCATTTCGATGCGGCAGCGCACATTGGAGAGGGAGCTGGAGTCCAGTCGGCCTTGCACATCCTCCACAGCCATCCACTCAGGCTACACTGCAGCCCCGGAAGCTAGAAACATCCCCTGGTGAGCCCGTTGCCTGTGGGCAACACAGAAGCTCGGGGCCTTTTGCCAGAGTCACTCACTCCTGGAAGGCGGCATGGCCGAGGCACTGTTACCTGCACACATTCGGACACCCCACCTTTTCCCAGGCCGTAGGGCTCCAGGCGAAAAGCACCTGCCCTTACCCAATCCATAGGGCTCAGGGTGCAACTAACCTGGTCAATGTAAGTACCCACCCCCTTTCCCAATCCATAGGGCTCTGGGTGTATACTACTTCTGCAGGTTTGCAGGACCTTTTACCGGTGAAAGAGCCTTACACAGTAATATCCTACATCACCTCTATTCATTAACAATCACCCAAACCAGACTGCACACGCTGCACAGACAGGGCTCACCGCTCCCAATAAGACAGATGAACTTTTCTTCATGGCCAGTCAGGATCAGGTCCATCTGGGGGACTTCAGTCTCTGCACGGCGTCGTTGGCAGAGTGTTGAGGTCTGGCCGCTCTGATCTTTGGGGCTGTGTCCTGGTGTTGGTTCCCAAAGAACTTCCTTTTGGACCCCAGTTTAGAGAGTGAATTTAAGTCTTTTTTAGCTGTACCTTAACCAATCCTAACATAGCGTAACAAAATTCTCTAACCAGTCCTATCCCACCACCCTAATTAATTTACGCCTAGCAAAATTAATTATGTAACAGACAGAAACAATTAAAGAACCAGAGACCATACAGATAAACAATAGGGAAGTGGGAACCAGAATGACAAAACAACAAAGAAATGAGGATTTCACAACTATTGAGAAGTGGTTTCTTGCCAGACAGATGCTGTCAGACTAAGTTTTCTTTAACCATCTCAAGATCTGTTTCGTTATCTGGCGATAGTGGTGCCATGAGGACAGGGTCTCCTTCTTAACAGCCTGATATGACAGTGTTTTAATGTGATTTAGATGGAATATGAGGATGGGACTTCCTGCTAACGGTTACTGCTCGGCCGCTCTTTTAATCTGGCTGCAGACGAAGGCCTTAGGCCAGGGGTCCCCCGCCATGGCACCCGCCGGGGTGTCTAAGTGCGCCCGCGTACTGGCCGGCGGACGAGCATCTGCCAAAATGCCACCAACAAGCGGCGTCATCCAGAGGCGTCGCTGCCGAAATGCCGCCAAAATTTGGCAGCGACGCCTCTGGATGACGCCGCTTGTCGGCGGCATTTTGGCAGATGCTTGTCCGCCGCCACGGTCCTCCGTGGCTCATCGTCCAGCACCCGCCAGACAAAACAGGTTGGGGACAACTGCCTTAGGCTTTAGGCCTTATCCTTACAGCACCACCTTGGCATTCAGGAGACCCGGTTTCCAGTACTGCTACTGAGCTGCGGGTGACCTTGGGCAAGTCCGTTTCCCCTTCTACCTGTTGTCTATATAGGTGGTAAGTTTCTGGGGACTGGGCCCGTCTCTCGGTAGGTTGATGCAGCTGTCCCTGCAGTCTAAACAGAGCTGAGCAGGATTCAGCTGATGGGACCTGGAGCATGTTTGCAAGAGTCTTCCACTGTTTGAGATTCGACATGGGAGGAGGGACTGCGACTGGAACAGGGGGACCACAAGTTCGGCTACTGGCTGCCAGAGGGTCTGTGGCAAGGCACCTCGCGCTCTGGGTCTCCAAGACCCATCTAGGAAATTGGTTTAATCGTGCTGCTCCCCCCAGGGAGGTGACAAGGACAAAATTCATTAGTGACACCGAGCGACTGAGGGCCGGTCTGCACTTAAACGCGAGGTCGGCCCAGCTACGCTGCACGGGGGTGTGAAAAATCCACCCCCGAGCACTGTCGCTTTGCTGACCTATATTTTACACATAGATGCAGGTGGGTGGGTGGCAGAATGCTTCCATCAACCTCACTACTGTCACACGAGGAGGTGGCATTCCCACAACGATGGGGAAACCCCTTCCGCTGCTGTAATCTGCATCTACACGACAGGGTTATAGCGTAGGGCCGTAGCTATTGTGGGTAGAGCCCCTGTAGTGTAGACCTGGCCAGAGATACTACAACAATGAAGGCCAGTTAGAGACAGATTTTTAGGCCCATGAAGGACCATTAGATCATCTAGTCTGGCCTCATGCATAGCACGGGCCAGAGAATCCCTCTGTTATCTCTATATTGAACCCAATGTCTTGTATTAGGCTCAAGCATCTTCCAGAGAGGGAGCCAGTCTGGATCTGAAGCCATCAAGAGCTTGAGAATCCCCCATCTGCCCGTGACAGTTTGTTCCACTGGTTAATTGCCCTCACTGGTCAAAATGAGTGACTGGGTTCTCATTTGAATTCGTCTGGCTTTAACTTCCACCCAGTGGTGCTTGTTCTGCTTTTTTCTGCTAGATTCAAGAGCCTTTTCGTTCCTGGTATATTCTAACCCTACTGGAACAGTGCAGAGAAGGGCAACTAGGATGATCCAAGGGATGGAAAACCTACGTTATGAGAGGAGACTCAAAGAATGTGGCTTGTTTAGCCTGACCAAAAGAAGGCCGAGGGGAGATGGGATTGCTCTCTATAAATACATCAGAGGGATAAATACCAGGGAGGGAGGGGAGTTATTTAATATAACATAATATGGATATAAACCAGCCATCAACAAGTTTAGGCTTGAACTTAGATGAAGGTTTCTAACCATCAGAGGAGCGAGGTTCTGGAACAGCCTCCTAAGGGGAGCAGTGCGGGAAAAAACCAACTAGACTGAGACTGAGTTTGATAAGTTTATGGAGGGGATGGTATGAGGAGACTGCCTACGATGGTATGTAGCCGATCTGCGACTGCTAGCAGCAACTATTTCCAATGGCTGGCGATGGGACAGTAGCTGGGGAGGGCTCTGAGTTACTACAGAGAATTCTTTGCCAGGTGTCTGTCTGGTGGGTCTTGCCCACATGCTCAGGGTCTAACTGACTGCCAGATTTGGAGTCAGGAAGGAATTTTCCCCAAAGTCAGATTGGCAGAGACCCTGTTTTTGTTTGTTTGTTTTTTGCCTTCCACTGCAGCGGGGGGCACGGGTCACTTGCAAGTTTTAAGTAGCATAAATGATGGATTCTCTAGAACTTGAAGTCTTTAAACGATGATTTGAGGACTTCAGTGACTCAGCCAGAGGTTAGGGGTCTATAACAGGAGTAGGTGGGTGAGGTTCTGTGGCCTGCAATGTGCAGGAGGTCAGATTAAATGATCACAATGATCCCCTTAAAATCTATGAGTTTTATACTCTAATCAAGTCATCTCTTGATGATATACAGCTGTGATACTCAGGCCTCAATGGTTCAGGAGCCAAATTAGTGACCAATGGTAGCCAAGGGAGTCACAGGAGCGTGAATTCATTGTTTCATTTACTATCGCACTATCCATTCATATTGAAACGGTATGAGAACTATTTAGAGAGAGAGAGAGAGAGAGAGAGAGAGAGTGTGTATTATATATGTAAAATTCTCACTGCAAAATGACTGACTACGTATTATTGTATCAACTTCAACTGGTTAACACGGTCAATTAAACCAAACCATCTTTTAATATCACGTGCGGTAAAGAGTCGCATTAAAGAGCCGCTCCCAGCTATTGAGCGTGGGTCGGAGTATCTCACTGATCCCCAGAGTCAGGTCCCACACAGTCAGGGTGAGAAGAGCCCCCGTTGGAACACACGTTGTAAATATTACTACCCGAAGCACAAGGATCGTTAACAGCCCCACTATCCCAACGGCCCCGCCTACAGCACGGCTCTAATCGATGGCAAGGCACATTCTATGCAAACATGGGAACAGCTTGTACCATTTAAACTGTGGGTCCATGTCGTACGTAGGATGAGTGCTGGCAACTTCAGCCGTTCGACACGTATTAGCTTCCTCGACCTCCCCAAAGCAACATTGGAGTCTTCCGCTAACAACCCAGGGAGATCCACCCGCAGGAGTCACGCCCGGCAAATTTCCTTAGCCTGGCTTCATTTTATTGGCTGATCGGACATCTCACGCGCCCAGAAACAAGCACTGGGGACGTGGAAGGAGGCCCAGAGGAGATGGGCAAACAAGAGGGTTCAGAGCACACAGGACCCTGGAATTTTCGTTTGCGGCAGTTCTGCTCAGGGGAAAGAAATGGGAGCTGGGGGGCTAAGAGAGATGCTATCTGCACTCTGGAAGTTAAAGACCTAGGGGAATTTATTACCGTAGTGCCTAGAGGTTCCAATTGAGACTAGTGCTAGGAGCTGTACAGACATGATTGACAGTTCCTGCAATGAAGAACTTACAGTTTAAACAGACAAGGGAAAAAGGTGAGAGGGGAAACTGAGGCACGGAGCTAGGAAGTAACTTGCCCACGGGCACCAGCAGGCCGGTGGCAGAGCGGGGACTAGAACCCCCGTCCCCCAAGCTAGGTCTCTTAACTAAGCCGCCATCATCTCAAAGCAGCTGGCACTCATCAGCCATTTCGTTTTTGGAATCCAGCAGAAGTTTCTTTTCCCGTTAAGCGAAGCCAGCTCAGGCGTTCTCCAGGCAGTTATGAAAACTAAAGCCTGGTCTACACTTAAGAACTTAGCTCAAGGTCATAAAAATTCACCCCCCTCCAGGCCACGGCTCGGCCAACACCACCCAGTGTAAATACAGCTAGGCTAATGGGAGAACGCTTCCAGCAACCAAGCTGCTGGCACCTAGGGGTGGGGAGTATCTAAAGGAACACAAAAACCCATCTGTCGTTGTAGGATGGGTCTACACTATGGGGGGGGGGGTATAGGGCCATAGCCGCACCCTAGTGTAGACAAGCCCTACGCCGCTGCGTGCATAGCTATAAAGAGATTACTTCAAGCAAGAGGTGAGTGGAACGCGGGCCCCGATCCCTCTCCGCCTCAGCTTCAGAAACGGCTTCCTTTTCCGAATCAAAAAGGTGCGTGTCAGCCCAGGAAGCCGCCTCGGAGAGAGATTGGCCGGGGACATCCCAAGCCTGGCTTCAATGAAAGGGGTCATTATGCAAGACACCATCTGTTGGAAATTGCAGGAAGCTTCGGTACAGCCAGTTCTCAGGCACGGCTCCCACCCCGCGCTCACAGCAAAGCCGGCTGCCAATAGCCAGGGTGGAAAAAGGCTGACTGCAGGCGAAGTCGTCTCAGCTGATGGGGAACAGCTCCCGAGGGTGTGTGTGTGTGTGGGGGGGGGAGACTCCGTCCCCTCCAACTGCTGGAAGGCGTTGGGGAATCACAGCCGCCTCTCGCTCCTAATGAAGATAGAATAAAAGGAGGAATCCATTCAGCTGGAAACGGAGAGGGTTAGAAAGGTTCTGTGGCGCGCCCCGTGGAGCTGAATGTTAAAAGCAGGGCCTATTATGGACAGCGGATAAAAGGAGCCGGGGCTTTCAAAGGAGAACGGTTTGGACGGCTGTTTTCGACGCAACCCACTGTGCGATGAAGAGAACTCGAAAGGGATTAACCATGTGAAGACTAAAATACTTCGCAACACACTCGTCCCATAGCCTGGGAACGTAACCCCCAAGGCCCCAGTCCCGTCCCCGGGTCTACCCATTTCCGTCCCTGAGTCAGGACTAGAACCCAGGACCCAGCCTGCTCGAACCATTAGTCCACGCACTCCCCTCCCTGATTCAATAGAACCCCAGCTTCCTGACGCCCTGTGCCCTGCTCTAACCACACCACCATACTCTCCTCCTCCAGACAGAAAGAGAACCCAGGAGTCCTGACAGCCTGTATGCTGCTCTAACCACTAGCCCGCACTCCCAGGAAAGCATTCCCAGTTTGCCAAAAAAAAAAAAAGGGGGGCTTGAGGCACATGCAAGTTACAGCCCTCAGACACTAGGCCGCCGGAGCACAGAGGGAATGGTAGGAATGCAGCAGGCTTTTCTCTGCACCTCCTGCTTGCTGGAAGGACCGTCTAGACTGCACTGTACCCGCATCTGACAGCAGAACAGGCATCAGTCACCCCAAATGAGCCTTTGAGATCATCACCGGATTGCAATCACAGATCACAACCGTGAAGGCCCGGCGCTGAAATGCAGCAAGGCCTGGGGAGTCAAGGTGAAACTACAACGGCTAGCAGAGAGGCTGACCCCTTCAGCTGCAGCTCTCTCAGGAGGATGAAGGCAAACGGGTTGCTCCGGCCATACTCCCCTTCACCAGCTGCCTGCAGGCACATGGAGCGAGAGCCAAATTCTGGTTTAGTCAAGGACCCTTCCCTCGGGATCTCTGATTGCTAGGTTCGGAGCTCCTGGTTCTTCTCTCTCCCAGTCCTGCAAAAGGGACCATAGGCTGCTGGTACCTGTCAACCTGCAGGGGCAGGAAGGCTATTTGGTTCTATGTCCGTGATGGAGGAAATCTCTCCCTTTCCACTCCAGGAACATCAGGGGCTCTTTCCTTTCCAAAACACCTTTAAAAGCTTTTTCCCCCCCTGCACAAAGCCTTTGGGAAATCCCATTGACTTGACAGGATTAATGCCACTGAATTGTTTTAACCTTGCAAGTGGCATCATCGACACACGTTCTACTGCAGGATGCTGGCAGATCATGAGGGGCATCGGGTCCAAACCAGGAATTGAAGTACTGACAGAGAGGAAGGGTGACAAGACACTGGACTAGCTCTCAAAAAATCTGGTTCAGTGTGGGCTCTGCCACACGTTCTTCCCACGACCTTGGTCACATCACATCAAGCCTCAATTACCCATCTATAATATGGGTATAACCGCTCCGTTCTCTGCCCCCCTTCGGCTTGTCTGTTTAAATTGGGAACTCTTCAGTGCAGGGACTGCCTCGCACTAGGGGGTTGTCTTCACTACAGAGCTGAGGTTACTCCTAACCCCACTCCTGTCCACACACCAAACCCTCTCACCCAACTTTGATTGTGCTTTCAACCCAGGCCAACTGGCACAGGTGAGTCCCCCCAATGTCTTCCCAGTGCCCTCCCCTCCAATGGGCCCAGGAAGACAGAAATTCTCTCACCATTCACTGGGAGAGACTCAGCTAAGAACCAAGGGTTGTGTCCCAGAAGCCCTAGCGACACACACGGGGAAAGCGCCGTGCTAGTGAGGACGGGGTAACTCAGCCAGGGCGGTGCAGCGCGGCTACTCACACACCGGCTAGCTTTTAGCCTGTGAAGATGTACCCTGAACGTCTGGACAACAGCCAGCACTATGGGGAGGGCCAGGTGCTGCCGGAATAGCATTAGAACTAGTGTTTTAATTACCCTAGTTTATTCTGTTCCCTTCCCCTTTTAAGTCAATCACGTGCAGGTTTAAAAAAGTTAAGATTCTTTCACTTAACCCTCTCCCCCACACAGCTGTTAGTTCCAACTGTGAAATCTGCCTTATTAACTTGTTTTGGGTCCTGCCTATGGGATTCCCTGTTCAAAATGCAAGCTTTACTTCCAAAATGCCACCTAATGCTCTAATGTATTTGGACACAAGCCTCCGCCGGCTCTGGCCAGTCAGTGCAGCTTTTCACCACTACGGGTTTTCAACAAGAAACGGAAGACTACCCCCTCTGGGATTGGCCAGTGAACGTGCTGTGAAAGTTCACCCGAAGACCCTGCTAAACTTCATCATTCAAACTTCGTGATCGGTAAAAATTCCACAGCTAAGAGTCAAGCGAGCATGAACTCAGCCCTGAATTGGAACTCAAGTTTGATGGACCGGCTGTAGATTTAAGTCTAGGCTAACAGATACCATAAGGGATGCAGAGTTAAGAGAGATTTTCCCCTGTAAAAATCAGAAGTGTGTGTGTGTGGGTAGAAAGCAGGGGGAATTGCTGGAGATGTATGTTCTTTCACACAGGGAGGCGCATTTAGGATCATTAACTCAACAAAATGGTTTTTTCCTGTAATCAAAGATGGGTAACGGAGTTTAGAGCCAAGCAGCCACAACAGCTTTGCAGAAACTGGCCGCATTGGACCACACATTGGTAACACAAATGTCTTTATTCACCCCTCGCTAGCGTGTCTGCCAGCGCAGGACTGAGGCCGATTGAAGCAGAAAGGCCTGGTAGACAGCTTTTGACCCAGGATAACTACGTGGGTTAGGTGGTGATTAATTTTACCGATACAGTTATAACGGTACAACTTCAAGCGCGGATGCAATATAAGCGCCTTACAGCCTGATAACTTATTTCCTTTCCTATATGGAAATAAGCTACACTGGTATAAACCCCTTTATCCTGATCTAACAGCATTCAAATGAAGGTGTCCGCACTGCTTTAACTGTACCAGTGTAGTTCACTGGGATGCTGTGTGTGTTTAGACAAGACCTTACTGCAGGTAGATTGCGAACAGGCCACCCCCCAGCAAGGCAGCTGTAGGTTTAGGTGGGAGGTGGGATGGTTTAGTTCACAGAGTAGCGGTCTGACAGCCAGCTCCCTTGAGGCCCAGATGCTGCTCTGGTCTCTAGTCCATACCACCTCTCCCTTGAGATTTGCAGAGGGACATTTTGTAAGTGCACTAACACGTCTGATGCTAAGTTACTGCAACTTTTCAGTCGGCCAAGCCAGGCCCACAGCCCCGGTGATCCATCAGAACTCACTGCGTGTATCACAGCGTGAGGAAGCCGGTCCATGGCATTTAAAGCGCAGGCGTCACTCTCAACTGGAGTCGCCCAATGACAGCCAAGTCAGACAGAGAAGGGAAATTTTATCGGGTCGTCTCTGGCTTTGGTAAAGGAGCCGTGGCAAGACGGCACTAAGACTGAATGCAAACAAGGACAATGCAGGAAAAGCTGCTGGTGGGTGGATAGTTGCTCCCTTATCCTAGCTTGCTTTTGGGGTGAAGGTTTTTCCACCAGTATCGACGACACATATTCCTTTTATTTAGGCTTGTGCTCCCAGATGCTTGGTATGCGTTTCGACTCTCTTTCAAGCATTCAAGCAGCAGGAGATCATTAAAGCCAGGGCAGGGGACTGAAGCAAAGACCCATTAAAAATAAAAAAAGAGGAAAATTGACAGTCCAATGACTTACGCCAACAACGAACTCTCCAGTCAATTCCAGCCATTCCATTTTTTGTTAAGGGAGAAGTTGGATGCTGTCTGAACTTAGCTCAGAATCTGGCACCTCGTGAAAGAGGAATTTCCTCCAGGGTTATAAAACAAAAGCATTCTTTTCGAGCGTATGAGCTGGAGAAACCCAGCCCTCGCTCTCGTAATGGTTCAATGCCACGAGTGCAATATTGAGACCGTGGGGCTTATTCTGCACGTCAGGCTGGACTCTAATGGAAGGTCCAATACCACCGCGAATTGGGCTGTAATATTTTGGTCTCTGCCAAGTGACTGGGCTCAGTGCCAGGGGAACAGAGCACGGGTTAGCGGCAGGAGGTTAGATGACTCGGTGGCCAGTTCCGGCCTTAAATTCTATAACTCTCTGACCAATTCAGAGAGTGCACAGAGGTACAGGGTGCCCAAGGACATGTACCATAAGGCCTGTTTCTGGCTCTTATTAAAGTGAGTGGTAAGACTTCCATTGGCTTCAACAGGAGCATGGAATTGCCAGACTGCCGTGGTTCTCAGCCGGGGGTGGGGGGACGGGACACAACACTGGGGGTACACAGAGATCTGCCAGGGGGCACCCAACTCCTCTAGATATTTGCCTGGTTTTACCACAGGCTACATAAAAAGGACCAGCAAAGTCGATACAAACTAAAATTTCATACAGACTTGGTTATGCTGCTCTGTAGGCGATACCCTGAAACGTAAGCACAGTATTTATATGCCAATCGATTTATTTTATCATGCTGTGGTAAAAATGAGAACATCAGCACTTTTGCAGTACTAGTGCGCTGTGACGCTTGTGTATTTTTAGGTTGGATTTTGTAAGCAGGTCATTTTTAAGGGAGGTGAAACTTGGGGTGCGCAAGACAGTTCAGACTCCTGAAAGGGGGACAGGAGTCGGGAAAGGTTGAGAGCCACTGACACACTGCAGCAGTCTATTATGGTAGCACCTACAGACCCCAACTGAGATCAGGGCCCCATTGTGCCAGGCGCTGCCTAGACCCACAGATTCTGCCCCCAAAGAACTTAACTAGACAAGCTAACTAAAGGATGGGTTACAGATAAAGGATGGAAGGAGACAAAGGCAGAGAAGGGGAATTACTCATCCAAGGTCACTCAGCCGGAGAGGGGCAGAACCAGGAATAGAACCAGTGTTCTGCTTCTCAAATCCAGTGCCCTAACCACTAGACCCGCACTACCTCATCTAGTCCAGTGTCTGAGTGGCCAACACCAGCTGCTTCAGAGGAAACTGTAAAACACCTACAGAAGGCAATTATGGGATAACCTACCCCCAAGGAAAGCTTCTTCCTAGCCCCCAGTAGTTAGCCACTGACATATGCCCTGACACATAAGGGTTTATTATCCCTTCCATATATACCCCTACCAGTATATTTACCCTTGTCAATCTGGATATTCTTGTTAGCTATATAAATGTCCAGTCCTGTTTTAAATCTGGTGAAGCTCTTGGCTTCGCCGATATCTTGTGGCAAGGAGTTCCACAGTTCCAATGAATTGCACAGAGTTGAAAACTGGAATGTTACAGTTTGGACTATTGTATCTTAAATTCCGATGCTGAAGTTCAAAAGGATTTCACAGTAAATGCTAAACCCAGATCAGCACAGTGCAAAGTGTAATGAAAAAACAAGACAGTATTTATACATGAGCACACAGCAGATGCTGAATCTCTTTTACAGGGTCTGAATTTCTACAGCTATAATGGTATTATTGGGCGGAGGTGTTGTTTTTTTAGGCTTACTCAGTTCACAGCTATGGAAAGAAACCATGCTGCGTTCCATAATATTAATATCATCCAGTCCTCAGAAAAAGGGATCAATTCAGAAGATTATTTTTGCACCGGAGGGTGGGGGGACAGGAAGTGAAGTGATGCTAAAAAAAATGGTTTGTGCTGGAAAAAGAAAATGAGGTGACAGTTTGCGATCCTCTCAGCTGTGCTCAAACGTCTGCCTGCGGCCACTAGAAACTGAAATCCAGCATCTCAACAGGGGAGAATTCACACACACAAGATGCGCAAGTATGTTTCAACCTCTCCACTTTCAGGCTTGGAAAACGATGGTCACGCACAGTCACTATAGCTTTAACTCACTGCCCAGAGAGAGTCAGTAGCGTGGTTTGAGGAGGGTGCACACCAGTGCTTGACAACTGTTTGTTTGACACACAGCACAGGCTGGGACTTTTGCCCATCAAGTCAAGCTAGATGGAGGGTACCAATGGGAAGCAAGGATGACGAGCAATAATCCAGATCCTCTATTTGGGGGACTTCCCACTTTTGGAGGCTAAGTAGAATCCAGAGAAAGAAGAGGCCACAGAGCTGAGGATGTTTAAGTTATGGTCAGTTTTAGCTGTAACGTATCTATTATGCCGTCATTAATATTCACTATAAGCAGCGCAGGGGAGGGTGGCTAGAGATGCATGCATGGAACAGTCAGAGAGATGTTGGGCTGGGTGGAAAAAAACCTTTGTGGGCCTCTAGAAGTTTAGTCAGGAACATATAATAGCAAGGAGTCCTTGATCCAACCAGAGCAGTGTGATGGTCAGGTAACCAGGACTCTCTCTGGCCAGCTGTGTGACCACCACACGAGCGCATGAGGGCTGAGAAAGAAGCAGCCAACCAGAAGGACAGAGCAGTTAACATGAAGCTCTGACCCCACAAAGCAAGAGGATGTAGCTTTGATACGTGGCAGGTTTCTGTTATGACAAATGAGTGAACAGGTGGGGGAGGAACCCATGGCAGAGTGTCTCAGAGCCTGGGTCAACTGAAAAGCAGTGTAGACATTCCTGCTTGGGCTGGAACCCACGGTCTGAGACCCTCTCCCCTCCCCAACCTTGCTGGTTCTCAGAGCCCAGGTTCCAGCAGGTGTGGGACATCTACACTGCTATATTTAGCAGCGCAAGCCCAAGTCAACTGACCCAAGCTCCGAGACTTGCTGCCGCAGGGTTTGATTTGTTTTTTTGCAACGTAGATGTACGCTGGGATGCTTAAGACCTTTGCTCGTGTGTCTGCAACAGGTTGAAGCCAATCCCTCTCCGGTCTTAACGCTGGGTGAGAAAGCGACCAGTGAGAATAAAAATAAATAAATCTAGGGATAAACATCATGGGATAATCCCAAAGTGCTAATCCAGGATGAGGGGGTCAGAGAACGCTGGAAAGTGGTGGCTTATTTGATACACCAACTGGAAAGCCAATATACTTTATTCATTTACTAAACTGTTAATTCATACAATGTAAAACCAATACCAGGTATGGAGGCAAAACAGGAAGTTAGGAGACACTGGCAAACAACGAGAGATGCGCTGCTAAGCAAATGCATCTAAGCATGCTCCATGCAGGTAACATCAGCATCCGAAAAAGTGGGAGGATTTGGGCAGGAAATCTTGGCATTCCACAAAGACCTTCCATTATTCATGCTCTGTGTTTCTAATTTAACACAACTAACAGGAGGCACAATTCCAGCTTGGTAGCAGATTCCAGCACAGTTGTCGACAATCCTCTACAAAGAATAAAAAAAAACCTAAAATAGGATAAAGTGTGGATTTTCCAAACAGTCATCTGAAAGCATTTAAAGAAACTCATGGTAAACCCGAGGCCATTTACCCTGGTTACTTATTACGGGCCTGACTCAAAGCCCATTACACTGAGCGGAAATCAATTGATTTCAGTGGGCTTTGGAACACAGGAGAGAGCCAAAGGAATTAATTTTGCACCCAAGTCAACAAAGCACTTAAGCATTATTTAAAGTTAAGATGCACTTAAGTGCTTTTTATTTATTTATTTATTTGGACTCAGTGCCTTAAATCTTTATCTCATCATTAAAGCCATCCTCAGATCTTTGACACTATTTTTTTTTAAATTGACTCCTTTCTCAGATTTATAGGGTTTACTTTTCTGCATTCCTCTCAGTTTGGATGAAGAAGTCAGTTTCACCTTCTTGTTCTTATGTGTCGGCGCCAGCACTGCTGTGGTTAAGCTTCTAACACGTCCGGGGACGGTTTACATTCAAAAAACCCTTTTAATTCAAACAACGGCACAGAACCATTTATGTACTGGCAATTGGAAGCCTTTTCCCTGGCTTGTTTTTAGTAGAATAACCAAAATTTGTTACCCAAATAAAGGGAAACTGGACGTTTAGCACAACCCTATAGCAGCACTGCCAGCTAGTAGAAATGGGATGCTACATTACATACTTAAAAAGAGCCAACAACTAAAGTGAAGAAAATGGATACAAAAGCAGCGTAGCCCAGACTGGTTAAGGTGGAAGTTTGAAAAGGTGCCAAGGGGAAGTGCAAGGACCAGATACACATCTAAATCCATGTCCTTCCTCTGTTCACAGAAGTTAGTGCCACGAAGAGAAAATTCCAGGAGAAAATTCCACACAATTTGTACTCTGGGCACCACACTTTAGGAAAGATGTGGACAGTGTCCAAAGCAGAGCAACAAAAATGACTAAAGGGTTAGAAAACTTGACCTCTGAAGAGAAGTTTGGTTCCAAAAAGAATTAGATAGATTTGTTGAGGACAGGTCCATCAATGGCTATTCGCCAAGATGGTCAGAGATTCAACTCCATTCTCCGGGTGTCCCTAAACCTCTGACTGCCAGAAGCCGGGAGTGGGCGACACGTGATGGATCACTCAATCGCCCTTTTCTGTTCATTCCCTCTGGCACTGGCCACTGTCAGAAGACAATATAGTGAGCTAGATAGACCATGGCCTTCCTTATGTTCTTATGCAAGAGGTTGACAGCCCTCCACACGGTCAGCTCTTTGGGTCAGGAGGACCATCTTTTTGTTCTGTTTGTAGAGCACCAAGCATAACTAGTTTCAGAGGGCTAGCCCTGTTAGTCTGGATCTGTAAAAAGCAACAAAGAGTCCTGTGGCAAGAAAGCTTATGCTCCAATACATCTGTTAGTCTAGAAGGTGCCACAGGACTCTTTGAAGCATAACTAGGGCTCTCCTGCAATACCAATAAATAATCGCCCACACAGGCCGTTTGGTTTGTGTAGTTGCAAAGTTGCATCCCTCAGAGCTGGTTTTAGCAATCCAAGAAAGAAGCAGACAAAACAGCCATGGCTGCTCCTCGGCGGCTGTTAGTTGAACTTTTCTTTTTTATTGGTCAGTGAAATCTACGGCAGCATAAATGAAAGTATACCGTGTAATAAGACTGATTACAAAGCGCCATCTAGTGTTCATTACAGCAGTGCATTTCAACTAGAGTAAACAGTTGCCAACCCAATATTTAAATTAAAAAAAAAAAAAAAAGTTTTTTGTCAATAAGCAATTGAAGAATTAATTCAGGTCACTTCTCGTAGGACTGGTGAAAACCAGGCTATGTGCCAAACCTTTCTATGGAGATTCTCCAGGCCTGCAAATCCCATCCATGGCTCTAAAAGTTGCTCTTTAAAATCAAATGATGCAGCAAGGCGTGTAGAATTAAAGTCTAGTAGGTGAAATACTATAAACGATGTATCCTACGGTGCTTCCCCTGCAACCGAGCTGGAGTGTAAAACAAAGGTGTCACACAGTTAAAATGCTCTTTAATGGTTCATTACATATTTTAACCTATAAAAAAGCCTCTAGTCTCTCTCAGGAGCCAGGACAGTGCAGAATAAGAGACTACACCGGAATATCCAGGTCTCGACAGCAAGCAACGTTTCTTCCAACTGCACCACTAAGTGCACTTGTTTTAAGACCAAATCAAATGGCATCCTCCCCTTTTTCCGTCTCTTACGCAAGTCCTCCAGGAGCCTGTTCTGCCTCTGGGGCGTGTGCATCCTGCCGGGCCAGCCCAGACCCCGGAAAAGCCCCCTCCCGTTTGGTTCTTGGAAGAGCGGAGCGTTTGGTGCTCATTGTAAAACAAAGGTGCTTTGGAGTCCACACTGCTGTTGTTCCTTCCTCCCACCCCCCCAACCCCTCCCGCCCCCTTTAAAAAAATAAAGTACCGTAAAATACTCAGCCCCACCACAGGAAGTTTAATGCTGGGTGGGCAATTGATTCGGTATGTTTATGCAAAGGAAAACTGAGGGTTAATACTGTCTTTCAATAAATATAAAATTTATATTTAATCATCCCTTTTTCAAAAGAAAAAAAACTTTCACTATAAGGAAACAAATGACCTGAATAAATCCTAGCAGCTCTAAAGAAATTCAATCGATACCTCTCTAGTCAATTCATGATGACATAGCTAAGGCAAGAAAGCTTTGGAATCAGTTCTGCTCAGGGTAATAGTTGAAACTCTGTGGTTTATAGAAAATATACTCTTCAAGTTTTTTTTTAATCGGAAACTTAACTTTGTTTGAAGTTCAAATTTTTCTTTTTTGATTTAAAAAAAGCTATGAACTAGACCTAAACTGCAATAAAAATGGCAGACAAGCAGATGCCAGAAACTGACTGCGAGGGTAAGATCCTACAGAAACCTCTGTCTAATAACGGACGACACACAGCAGCCTGTGGTCAGGGCCCCATCCTGCAGTCTCAGCTCCAAAGGGAGTTCTTCTTGTGCAAAAATTGCAGAGCTGGGTTAAATGGGAGAACAAACGTTTGAGGAAACTTGCCCTTCACCTGCTAAACTTCCACTGTCTCTTTGCCAAACTACTGAACAATCGGATCCTGGCATATGAGAGTCTGACTTTGTGTGTTTCTCTTCCACGCTTTCAGACTCCGATCCACTATGTACAGATTTACATTCACACCACAGTACAGCAAGCTGGGTTCAAACAGTCTTCGGAGAGGGATGACAATACAGTCAAACTTCATTAATAAGAATATACTGTCAGTGAACGCTGCCACTGGAGAATTAAAGCACCCAGCTAAGCTGTTTTTAAAAAGAATAAAGTAAGAGCAGTGAATCTTTGTAGCAAAAGCTGAAGAGATTTCAAATGAATTTCTTTTAGAAGAGTGAATTGATTCAGTGTTTGTAGCTCGCATCTTCCTAGCTAGTCTGTTATTTTTAACTAGTATTGCGTGTGTGGATGTCAGCCTACAAGATAAGTGAAGTTGCCTTAAAACCGGTTGGTTAATTTCAATTTACTCTGTGTGGCTAAGATTTTCTGAAGCAACTAGTGCTTTTGAGTCTCAAGTCTTGGGGGCCCAACTTCAGACACCTTAGAGGGGTCTGACTTTGAGAAAGAGCTTCTGAGAACGAGGCCTTGGCTGGGTGCCCAAAAATCACTAGGCACTTTTGAAAACCCTTGGCTTACATCATCCTCATGAAGCATGCTGCAGACTCGTTTACCTGATAAAAGGGAGAACAGCCATTATTCTTTCATCAGTCTGGTCTGGATGGAACAATGCTGATAGCATATTGGAATCAGCCCAGAATGGGATACGAATCCCTGTTTAGAAAAGGATACAAGACGGAAGGCTGATGTTTTATCAGCATAGGAAATGTGGAGCTGCTGTTTTGGTTCCTGGGAAAGAAAAAGGCAGCCAGGAAACACGATGAGAATATAACACTCAAACTAAACACCTGGGGCATTATTCTGTTACACTCACGCTCGGAAATACCACTCTGGCAGTGTAAATTGGGATCCGTCAATTAGTTACTCTACTTATAGGGCCTTTTACGCTGCCACAGTTGTGTACAGGGGCTTCTGATTGTCTAAACACAAAGCAGCACCAGTTTAATTAAAGGTGTGATTTAAAATCAATTTAGTGAAACCAGTGGAAGAGGCCAAGTGGACACTCATATCAACAGTCACTTGGCATCAATCTATGATTGATTCTAGCTTCAATCAGTTAGAAAGAAGTTTAAGCTAAATAGAAAAAAGGCATTCCAGCCAAAATAATATCCACAGGGGGTTAGCACCATTTTAAATAAAACCTTATCTACGCAAGAAAGTTACACTGGTTTAACAAATCAGTTTAGTTACGCTAGTGCAAACTCCTGGGTGGACACTTATTTTGGTTTAAGAGCGGCTTCTTTCGGTTTAGCTTAAGCGGATTCCTAATTGGAGGAGAGTCCATCCATTTTAAAAGCACACCTTGAGTTAAACTGGTACAACTTTTCCCTATAGACGAGGCATCAATCAGTCCTTTAAAACACACTTATGTTAAACTGGTGCAACTTGTGTGTTCAGACACAGCCTGTGTGTAAATGAAAATAAGGCTCGAAGGTCATTTTCCAGTATAAGTATACTTTCACCTTCTTTGCTGATCCTTCCCTCCCCCCAAGTTAAGGACGATGAGCAGACTTAAAATGGAAAATAATTGCATAGTTACGCCTTCTTAAACCAAAAAGGGAATGTTGTAAAGCTTTTAATTTATCACTATGATTCAAATTTTATTTCAAATGTTTGACCCTGCTCTGTACAAGACTGGAATAAGGACAGCTCCAGTTTGGGTTCTACAGTTACAAATGTCTGTGCAAACACTGCAGTGCTAAAGTTATGCCGACCCTAATGCTGCAGGGGACTCAGGGAAGGTGGGGAGGGAAAGTTGTGGACCATGTAATAAAAGTGTGTTTAAAATTAAGTCATAGCTCTGCTTTACTTATTACAGCTCCTTTAGCCCTGTTATCAAAAAATATCTTTATTCCCCATTGTTCAAAAGTCAGCTATGGCTCAGCAAAATAGAGCCAAATTAATGCTATTCAGCAGAACAGAGGTAGTATAGAAACAACTTGCTCAAGTAGAAAAACCAAGTTAGAGAGAGAGAGAGAAAGAGCGTGAGTGCGTGTGTGTTAAAATAGCAGCAAACTGGTATAGATTTAGCTTCCAGCGCTGCAGGGCGCTTGACACGTCCTTTCTACTTCTACTTCTCCACACTGATGGTTATTGCTGGGTGGAGACACCAACTTCATTTTCACATTGATTCTTACTAAGTAGGTTTGACTGTATCAGTAACAGAACGGTTTTGCACAGTACTTCTGTAAGAAAACGCAAACGCTTGGTATTGCCGCCCTCCCACCCCCACAAAAAGTTTAAAAATAAAATTTAAAAAATATAGTCAAGCCCATCTAAAGGTTAGAGTCCTGAACTGCTGCTAAGAGGCACGCTCAGAAGACATCGGATGGAGATGGGTCTTGAGGAGAGGGCCCCCCTCAGAGCCACTACACTGAAACGGTCCATTTCCAACTTTCAATTCTTTTCAGTACCAGCAAAGAATAAAAACCATGTTAAAATCTCTTATTAAAAAGGTCCAGGATATTTCAACTAAAATTGCTGGGCTGTTTTGCTAACTCCTCTGAAAAGCGATTTTAAATTAGTTTAAGTTGGAATCCCACTAAAAGGACACAGTCATGGTATTCTCCACGTGCCTTCACTTAAAGCTTTGGTCTTGTTGATTTGATCATTTTAAGAACCTGGGGTCTTACTCCCTGCTTCATCATGTGCTCTGACCCAACCATGCCTCCTACAGGGGCTTGCTAATCTTAGTCACCCTTTGCCAGAAGAAACCTGTTTGATAGCATCCCCCTCTCTCTTTCAGAGTCTCCTGGAAGGAAAGTTTTGTTTTTTTCCCCCGCCTCCTTTTAAATGGATCCCCACTCTAACACTGTAGTGGAATCACATTTGCCACCCCAGCCAGCCAGCCATCCCCACCCTCCTATGAAGAGGGAGAGAGGAGCATGGAAAAGAAGATTATTGCATTCCCCATACTTCATGGGTCCAAATGTCAGCGCGAGCCATACTCTTCAGAACCTGTGTATTAGTGCTTCTCGTTCCCTTTCTTTGCGTTTCAGTTCCTCTTTGTAACAGCAGGAGCAGAAATTCCCAGTTTCCGGATGCCCGTAAAAACTGCAGTTCGGCTGCTTGCATTTGGTCTGCTGAACGTTATAAAGTATTCGGCTTTTGCTTTTGTCCCCGTTTGCTCCCTTCGGCAAGCTGTCCTGCTCTAGGGGTTCCCTGGAGCCGTTGCTGTGGGGGGGCGCGCAGGGAGGGTCGTCGCACTCGACGGGGTAATTTGGGGGTACATCCATCTCGGTTGGGGAGAACCTTCCCAGGTGGGAAGGGCTGGTTTGGTATGGGTGAGGCCGCCCCTGAGTGCAATGTCTGGGTAAGGTAGCATAGGGAGGAAGGCTGCTGCAGGACCCACCTGCTACCTGCCTCCGGGTATCTTGATAGCTGGGGGGATGTGCGCCTTCTACACAGTTGACCACAGCGGGCCGGGGAATGGTAAAGACCCCTGAGTAGCTGGAAGGAAAAGCTGTCATTTTAGCTCCTATGGCCTGCTCCGAGGTCTGGATGCTGTAACTAGGAGCCAACTGGGGATAGGATGGATTCAGTAGCACATCCTCGCTTTTGTGAAGATTAACCTCCGGCTCCAGCTTCTTGGCTGCGGCGCCGTTCGCAAAGGCCTTCTTCTCCGCCTCCTTTTGCTTCTGCTCGGCCAAGAAGCGCTCCTCGGCATCGGAAAGGTACCTCTCGATCATCTCTTCCTGGTACTGGTGCCGGTGGCTGGTCTTGAGGTGGCCAGCGAAGATAAACTTCCGCTCGCCCTGCATGGCGGCTCGTAGGATGCTCAAGCCAAGCTTCACGTCATTGCTGTATTTATAGGGATCCGACTGCTTCTCTGCGGTCACTTGGCCTGGGCAGGTTTTCTCAGCAGAGACCGACAAATCCCCTTGGGAAGTTTCTTCTTTGCTGCCTTTCCTCGACTTTAAGGATCCTTTCTTCTTCTTCTCCAAGGTTTCCCCCTGCCCGTTGCTCACGCCTCCTTTGATGGTTTTACTGTGCATCAAGCCGCCCATGTTCTTTTTTAGCTTACTTCCCAAAGTCTTGCCAAAGCTGCCCAGCTTATTAGCAACCGAGTCGGCCCGTTTCTTCTCTTTCTCCTTGTCTTTGTCCTTCTCTCGGTCTCTCTTCGGCTTCTCTTTCTCCTTGTCCTTGCTGCTCTTACTGCCACCGTTGCTGGTGGTACTGCTGCAGACGGATTCCTTGTCCGACTCCCCGGACTCCGCCGCTGAGCGGGCATCATCTCCGGCAGAAGCAGTAGGGGATTCTGGCTGGGCTAGAGGGGCCTAAGGAGAAAGAAAGCAACCATTAGAGAAAGCCAATTAGTTCAGCAGTTAGGTCTTCAGGCCAAATTCTGAGTGGATGCAGCACACAGGTGCTCACAAGAAAGGCCTAAACATGCACCAGGGGGAGCCTTTTCCACACCAAAGCTGGCTCCCCCAAAAGCCACAGACAGGAGCCGCAGAGGGGCATGCCGAGTCTCAAGGCTGCACGTACATCACTGTCTGCAGGCCCCTGCTCAGTTAAAATTCAGCCCTAACGTTACATTTACCAAGTAGGCTCCGCAGATGCAGCAACTTAGTGCAAGATTTAAATGGGGGCAAGCAAGACCTTAACTAGAAGTGTCAGTGCGCTCTACCGGGGTGACCTATCTCCTGCTGGCCAGCTACAAAAGCTGTTTTGGATGCGTTCTGGAAATAGCCCTCATAGGCTGCAAGGAAGGTCACCACAATGGACAAATGCAGGAATGTATGTAGCCCACCTAATAAAACAATCCGGGAGTATAGTGGGGTGGTTCTTTATAGTGTGTCTGTATGGGACACAGGAGCAGTCGTTTGAATGCTGGGATTCTGGAAGTAGTAACCACCATCAAGAATCGCCACATGCATCTGATGAAGTGGGCATTCACCCACGAAAGCTTATGCTCCAATACTTCTGTTAGTCTGGTGCCACAGGACTCTGTCGCTTTTTACAGATCCAGACTAACACGGCTACCCCCCTGATACTTGACACAATCAAAAAGACACCACAATAAAATGGTAGATATTGCTCAAGCTCAGACCTGCGGCCCATTTCACTAGGGGGCACTATACCCCCATAGTTCACTAATGTCATTTACTTGTAATGACCTGGGGCCATCATGGCAGATGAGGATTTAGACTCACAAGTATTGTGGACAATCTATGGGGGAGAAGGAGGGGGGGTGAAGGGGGGGGGGGAAATGGGGACAGAAGGAAAACCATTACTTTTAAATGCAGTCATTTGAGCTTTTTCCATACAGACCATGGCAGCATCTTGTTCTTGGAAATGATCCAAATTGAAATTTAACAGTTCACACGGAATTTGGAGGAGTCATTCCAGGTCCTGAATTACCAACCCCATAACTTCCTTTTAAAAAAATAATATCTATGAACCTGGAAGAATCTAAGCCATGTTTTCACTGCTAATGCAGCTGTCGTGACTTGGTGAGATGACAGCATGGGGATTTCCGAAGTATGCTGAAGTATTCAGAACACTACATATGATCCCTTAAGGTTTAAGGCCCTGAAGTTACAGCTGTATCACCTTAATATCTTGATTCACTTTCTGGTTGCTGGAAAGCAAGTGTCCAGCTCCAGCAGTGTACAGAACATAGAATATCAGGGTTGGAAGGGACCTCAGGAGGTCATCTAGTCCAATCCCCTGCTCAAAGCAGGGCCAATCCCCAGACAGATTTTTGCCCCAGATCCCTAAATGGCTCCCTCGAGGATTGAACTCACAACCCTGGGTTTAGCAAGCCAATGCTCAAACCACTGAGCTATTCCTGTAGTGCAGTAGGTTGAATTATCGGCTCTGTGTATTGAGATCTTTAACATTTAACGTAAACTATTACTAAAGTGTGCACAGAATCCAAGAGGTCCATCTGCACGGCATTTCTCTGCTCTTTCTGAGCAAAACAAGGACAGCCAGGCCTTCTAATGGCAGGTTAAAGAAATGTACAAGAATGAAAGCAAACGTCCATCCCCTGTCTAGTCCTCTGTGGGAAGGAAGCAGGACTGTGTTCAAAGGAGTAAAAAATATTTCCTGTTTCTTTACCTGCATTTCACAGGGCAAGGTGATCCATTTAACATTCATGTAACTGTGCAGCAAATGTAGTTTTGCTTCCAACGATAATGTCACACTGAAAAAAAAAAAAAGATATGAAACAAAGTAACAATCCAGGATCATTTTAGTAACTGGGGTTCTATTTTCCATATATGGAGATTTAATTACATTTCAATTGCCTTTTTCTTCTATTAAAACTTGCTGGCTAATTTTTATAATGTAATAACTGGATCAAAAGATATTTTGAAGTTCTCAAACTGGGGGTTGGGACCCCTCAGGGGGTCGTGACGTTATTACCTGGGGGGACGCGAGCTGTCATCCTCTACCCACAACCCCTCTTTGCCTCCAGCATTTATAGTGGTGTTCAATATATAAAAAGTGTTTTTAATTTATGGGGGAGGGGGGTCGCACTCAGAGGTATGCTATGTGAAAGGGGTCACCAGCATAAAAGTTTGAGAACCACTGTTTTGGAGTGATACCTGCACTTTTTTTAATATGAATTTCCTCCTTATACGACTAGCATTTATGTAAAAAGTTAACTGGAAAAATCAGCTTAATTTAAGCTCCTTATTCAGGTTTTGTGTAAAAGGAATTTCTGAAAAACACTTCTGTTCACACTAGATTTGTAAAAGTTATTTCACTGAACTTTTTAAATTCAGATTCTTCTGCAGTTGCAGAAACTTGGACAAAACTAGTGCCTGAGAACCAGAAAGGAAAACTGACCACGCGCTAAAAACGTTAGTTTTATCAGCAGTTTTTATCAACAAAAAAAGGCAACAATTTTCTCGTCTCTTTGGAAATCATTTACATTTTTCTGATTTTACATAACGTGAAACAAACAAATGCTACATATTCTTTCCATAAAAGAAAATAGCTTAATATTGGCCACAATGATCTCAGTTAACTGAAGCTGAAAAAGTGAAGTGGTCACATAAATTTCCTGCATACTGATTTCTATCGTCTGTGTCCCTTTAAGAGACAGCAGCAATACAAGAGAAATTTGAGCATCATCCAGCATTCTAACTCAACCTTAGTAGCATGCAGACATATCATGGCTCTGTTCCTGCCTACACAGAAAGGGGAGTTATGTTGTTCTTTGGCATACCAGGGGATAAATTCCTATGAAATTAACAAATCACCTAAGAGATCCTGAGGAAGCAAGGATTAGGTTACAGCAAACATGCACGTGCAAAGTCAAAGAACAAATACATCGTGCCTTCAATTATTCAGGAGAGCTCTATCCTTTAACTGGCTGAAATTTACGAGACTGTAAAATGTTAAGACACTTGACCACACTTAAAGGGTCTTAAAGACCAAAAGGTTAGTTAATTTTGTCCAGCAGAGGGGCCTTTAAAAATAAACCCATTTGAAGTTCTGGAACTGAATAAAATAAGGCTTGTTTAAGCCTGTGCAAGAATAGACACAAGACTGAGCTGTAGAAAGTTAACTAGTGTCATTGAGTTTTCTGTAAGCTTCCAAGGTCCTCAATGAGATTCTTAGGCCTGGTCTACACTGGGGGGTAGTCGATCTAAGTTACGCAACTTCAGCTACGTGAATAACGTAGCTGAAGTCGACGTACTTAGCTGGACTTACCGTGGTGTCTTCACCGTCGTGAGTCGACTGCTGCCTCTCCCCCGTCAACAATGCCTGCGTCTCTCGCCGAGAGGGAGTACAGGAGTCAACGGGAGAGCGCTCGGGGATCGATTTATCACGTCTAGACTAGACGCGATAAATCGTAGTGAAGACATACCCTTAGTATCAGAAACTTTTGTACTGTAATGATGTAAAATTAAATTACTGCATGTGAAATGTGGCCAAATTCAAAAATATTTTTCTGTATTCATTTGGCATACAGGATTATTTTTGTATTAATGTTAAAAGGCCAGTCATTTGTACATGATGTGCACTTATTCCTGAAGCAGGTATCACAGAAAAAAATCTAAATACAACTGGTTGGGAAATAAGTGTTTCCCTCCACAAAAATATGACTGCTTTCAGTCAAAAGCCATTTTTCACAAAAATGTCTATTTGGTCAAAAGGCAATTGGCCCTTGAAAATACATTGCTAGAAAATTTTCTACCAGCTCTAGATCTATAACTTCAGAGAGGTTACATGTTCCATATAACCTACATAAACCTGCGCCTACCTTAAGTACTTTGATCTTAAATACTTCTCCCCACAGTCTCACGGCCTTACAATAATTGATAGCATTAGAAAAAAGGGCTGCTACATCTCTATTGATGATTTTCACACACCAAGCACAAGTTTGAAACAAGACGCTAGTAATTAAAGTTTCCGTTATTAGCTGGGGGATGCTAGGCGACAGAGCAGCTGCAGTCAGGCAGTTTGATTTCCAGCTGAGAACTCACCTTGCTAGTTTGACATTATCAGTGTCATCTCTGTCCCACTCCCATTCTTTCCCAGGATCCACAGCGAAGTGCACAGGGAGCAGTTTGTGTTCAGAGTCAGTCAGAGGGATCACCGCTGTGATGGAAAGAGGAACGGCAGCTTGTTTAGGGCCAGAAAGGACAAAGGCCTGGCCAACAAGGTGGAAGTGGACAGAGGTCGTGGGGAGCAGAAACGGCAAATCACCGTTTACTATTTCGACGGGGCATCGTTTTCTTTGGAAAGCGAAGAGAGTATTAGTGAAAAGCTCTGGAGGGTGAAGCCAAATGTTTATCTACACAGTAGGACAAAATAAGCTTCCTTCATATCACCCAGCCCGCCAGTGTCCAGACCCTATCCCTGGGAGGGTCACCTTTCGCAGTCAGTGATTCAGTGTCTCTCTGGCTCAGCCTTTGACTGACTACTGAGGAGGGTGTCAATTTTGAGGGTGGCTTGTGCAATGCCAAAACATGCCCACGGCCTGGGATCTGTAGCGTCTCTTAGACTGGCCACCAGGCAGCCTTATTGCTCACGACTTAAAGTCACCGGTCTTGTTCGATAAATAGAGATCCTGTTTTTCAGGGTTTATTAATTTAATTTGGGGATGGTGGAGGCGTGTTTTAAGTTCTACGTAGATGTCTAAAAATTAGTTTTTTTCCAGGGCTCTTTGTATAAACTGTACTGAGTAATCTGTTCACAACATTCCCTAGTGTGCTTTAACATAATACTGTTTCAAACATACCCCACTAGGGAACCTTTAATGCGCACCAGCAGGGTCTACATGGACCAATTAACATGCAATACACTAGTGCTCTCTAGAAATCACCCCCACCCCATGGCCCACATGACTGTTCCATGAAGACAAGCCTTTTGACACAAGTAACCATTTCCGGTGTTTTTCCTGTGTCTACTGGATTTAAAACAAAACCAAAAAAAAAAAAAACAGACTTTTTTTGTCTTGGGCCGTTAATTGGTGAAAATCAAAAATCAGAAACCTTATGAGGTACCTTGATCTTTTGTGGGTTCCTTCTGCTCCATGGATACTAGAGCAGAAAAATGGGCTTGATCATATGCCAATACCAAAGGAGAGCGATGACATTTGTTGGCTGGAACCTCCAGGGGCAGATAGATGCCTCCAAACGGTATAGGAGCAAATGCTGAAAAGAATTTATACTGCATTATTTTTCAGAATAGGTTATTAAGAACCATTTGTATTGCAACCTCTGACAGACCGAGCCAACTTGTTTCACCTCAACTTTCACCTTCACATTAGAACCATCTATCTAAATTATTTTACCGGGGAGGAGGTAACAGACACCACCACATTAGAAAGGATGAAAACAATCAGAGGTGCACCATTGCGGAATTAAATTTATCTACGCGCCCTTCTTTTCTCTTCCACAAACACCCAAAACTTAGACACACGAGATCAGTAATTGATCCATCTTTTCTGACAGGAAATGAAAAAGTCTGCTAGTGGAAAATTATGTTCACGGGGAGTGGAATTTCCCTTCTGCACAGGAGTACATGGGGGCAAAGAATTTGGAAAATAACATCACGTACATGCTGTCTCAATGCCTTCTTTGAGACCTCACATTATAAGGTGTTTGTGGTATGCCTTAGAGCTTCCATCGGAACCAAACTGGTTCACTGCGGCAGCTCTGCATAACCCAGAGCCAGCGCAATGCATCTTTTCTCCTTGTCAATTTCAAGGTACAAAAAGCCCCTGTGGAACTGAGTGAAGGGAGGAAGGAAGCATTCCACTAAATTGCACCACATACATTTGAATTAATAAAAGCAGCTTGGCAGTGGAGCGAAGGGGACTGCAGATCTGTGGGACTTACCTTCTCCCCCAGAGTCTCGCAGCATAGTGTCTGCCACTACTACAATAGGCCTCTTCAGCACATGGGCAAGAACAAAGACATGGAATTCCTCCAGGCTCTCGTATACTGGCTCTTCAGAGCTGTCAACACTTTGGAAATAATGAAGAGAAATGTGATCAGCCCTTCACCTCTTTCACCTTTAAATCGCTTGCTTTACAAACAGACTCTGAACAAAGTGTATATCAAGCATCCGCATAGCTCATATTAATATCAGATGGGGGGAGGAATAGCTCAGTGGTTTGAGCATTGGCCTGCTAAACCCAGGGTTGAGTGTTCAGTCCTTGAGGGGGCCACTTAGGGATCTGGGGCAAAAATCAGTACTTGGTCCTGCTAGTGAAGGCAGGGGGCTGGACTCGATGACCTTTCGAGGTCCCTTCCAGTTCTAAGAGATAGAACTATCTCCATATATTATTATATTAGATCAGAGATGGGGCAAGCAGCGACTAAACTGATTTGAACTTTGGGCCAGTATGGATCCAAATCCAAACGACGAGACAATGACTCATCTCCAATAATACTAAGACGTGGCACTTCTAAAGGGCCTTTCATCCTAAGGATCTCAAAGGTGGCGATTATTCCTGTTTTTCAGATGGGAAATGGAGGCAGACAGCCAATCCCTAGACCAGTTAGAGGGCTGTAGTGCTGACGAACTTCCCTGCCACCTGGAGCATCAACACGTCTGGTGCTGCAGTGCTCATTCTGAAGCCCCAGTGTTCCCATGCAGAAGAAGGCTGGGACAAGGTTACACAAACACGAGTTGTGAGTCAACAAGATCCCTCTAAACTAGAGAAACACACCTCCTTAAATGTGTGTACTGTGAAGAGAAAGCGTGCTCCACCATCAGAACATAACAAGGATTTCATGGTAGCCTTTGCAGAGACATTAATCCTTAGGAACACAAATACGTAGAAGATTAAATTTCTTTCCTCTTCTTTGTTAAACTTGGTGTGTGGCTATTTTTACTTTAGTCTGCCATCTGGCTGAGAGGTCAGACAATAAATGAGAATTGTACAAACACTAGAGGGCATCAACTAATTCATCTGGGCCTTACTCATGAGTGAGGATAAATAAATATTTTAGATTTAGGGCTCACCTACATAAACAATTCATTCATGGCAAGCTGGGGTGTGAATCTACCTGCTCTAGCCTGCCGCAGCCTGTCTGTGCAGACCCTGCTGATGGGCATTAACACACCGTAGATTCATACCCCAGCTTGCTGCGGACTAAATGTTTGTACAGACAAGCCCTTCGCTAGTATTTGTGAAGTATCAGGGGGTAGCCGTGTTAGTCTGGATCTGTTAAAAGCAACAGAGTCCTGTGGCACCTTATAGACTAACAGGCGTGTTGGAGCATAAGCTTTCGTGGGTGAATACCCACTGCGTCAGATGCATTTGAGTAAGTTTTAGTGAGACAAAGCGCTGGCTAGAACCAGAGTACACAGAGAGGCACTGCTGCCAGTAGCACTGAAGAGGCTCCCCATCATGGACCATTGTGCTCGGCCCTGTACATACACACCATAAAAAGATGACCCCTTGCCCCAAAAGTTCACCGTTTAAGGAGGGATGCGCCTGCAGCACCTTCTGGTCCCAGTCCTGAGCTCCCCACAAGTAATTACTGCAAGTCACGCACCGATGGTGTCCAGTGAGTTTTACGAGACCACTAAACTATTTTGTTTTTGAACCGAGGGCATCTCAGGGGGAAAAGAAAAACAAAAGACTACTGAATTATCTGACTGGGCCGCCAACCCCCTGTGGCATCTGTCATCTTTACACAGCTGTCTTCTACCTACCCTCCACAGTTGCCTCCGTTTGTACCATAATGCATGCGGGGCTCACTGGATGCAAGTTTGATTAGCTCATTCCATTCCTTTTGCCACTCCTCTTCTGTGTAAACGAGGCCAGACTAAACAAAAAACAAAAAACCCACACAGAATAAGGGTTTACCAACTCGCTGAAGCAAGCTGCTTTAATTTGCCCCAGCATCGATTTCTCTACAGAATTTTGCAAAGGCTACAGATAGATTTCATGCAAAAGAGTGTACAGTGATATGATCTGGAGGTATACCAAGTAACCAGAACTCCTAATATGGTTAGAATCAGAATCTACAGTTCATGTGAAAGATAATACGTTTCTGATGCACTGGAAATATGAACCAATATTTAAAGCCAGAGAATTGGAATAAAACTTAAATATCCCCAAATTACACCAGAGGCATCTTGATTCTAAGCATAAAGGATTGCATAACCTATTGATGAGAGAAGGTAGCAGGAAATTATAACTGGATTAGCAGACATGCATGTTTTGCTTTAGAAAGCAATTTACCTTCCCTTCCTACTGAACAAGAAAGCCAGCAGCAAAGTGTCCAGAAAGGTCCCACATGATTCTCAGATATTATTGATTCTTCGAGGTGTTACCATTAAACTGAGTTTACATTTTCAGTCCCACTTTCATTTTAGTCTGCACACACTACTCTAGTGCTTTCATTTATTCATTTCATTTCAGTTATCAGCACAGATTGGTCTCACATGATATACAGCACGATTCTGAAATATCATGGGGTCTTCCAAAAGAGATTGGTGCCCTATTGGCCAAAACACATATGAAAGCACAATCCTTGCCCTGAAAAGCTGATAATCTAAAAAGATTATTGGCAAATGGCATTACACAGGTGCCATCTTGACTACGTTTTCTTTAGCTGTGGTTTTCAGAATTATATCATTCAGTAAGAGTTATATTTTGGGAATAGGTTTCAGAGTAGCAGCCGTGTTAGTCTGTATCCGCAAAAAGAACAGGAGTACTTGTGGCACCTTAGAGACTAACAAATTTATTAGAGATTTATTTTTTTTATATATATATATATATCTCCTCAATATTTATTCCACTCTGTATGCATCTGAAGAAGTGGGCTGTAGTTCACGAAAGCTTATGCTCTAATAAATTTGTTAGTCTCTAAGGTGCCACAAGTACTCCTGTTCATTTTGGGAATAAGGAATCTTCAATCAGCCCTCTTGGCTGAAGCTCGTATGTTGCTATGTTAACATCCAACATGCCCACAAAGAGGGACAATTTAAGGTAAAAAGTACCAGAAACCATCACATCGCCAAACAAAACACAAAAAAAAGAAGTCAGACTGATTTTGAAGTTAGACTACACAAGACGTTATGCCAAACTTACTAAATCAGATTTCAGAAATCCAATTTCCCAGGACTGGAATGGGGGACTGCATGGTGTATTCACACCTCTCTGCTATCTTGTGCTCCAGAATCGGAGCTTCAGTTTTAGAAAATTAAATCACTAGTCTTATGAAATCATTCAAAATGTGAACCAAGAGGAACCAACGCAGCGATGTCCGCCCCTGCTGGTCTCGGGGAGGTGTTCACTCAGAAGTATAACGATGATATCATTTAATCGTCAACATTGTTAAGTATTTCACAGTTGAGCTAAGCATGTAAAGAGGGGGAAGAGCTTAAATTGTGCAGATCGGCACAATTCACTGTGCATCTACAATGTACATCTCATTACAGTGAGTTTATTTTGGGGATAGGGGGGAGTTTGCACCACTAACCTTTTTTAATCCAAACCCTAACTTACAAGTCAACAGTTCAACTGCACCTTTAATATTTCCAACGGGATGCTCCACTTTCACTGAAATGAAGTCACTCCACTCAGAGATACCAACGCTATTTTAGTATCTTACTCTACACCCAAAGAATGTTTTTGCTTGTTGGATAACATGCTTCCCCAATTCTACTAGGGCTTTTACTCATGAACATAAGAACTAGTGGCAGCCATCACTTGAACTCTGGAATGTCAGTCAGTCACCAGGTGAACGGTCAGACAGATCTTCCAAACAAAGGGACTAGCACAAGCCTGTCTTTCATAACACTAGAGGTCATTAAAGCACACCGGATAATTGTGCTTTATTGTCCGTCTACAGCTGGAGACAGCACTCAGATGCCACAGACTGATGAGGTGCTGAAACCTATGCTTTTAACATTAAATGATGAAAAGTCAATTTGTGTTTTTAAATATTCAGTTTTAACCAGGATGGCTCTCTTTCTAAAGCGGGAAATATTAATCTTAAAGTCTTATTTACTAATGACCTTTTAAAAGAATCAAACAGCTCTAAGGAAAACGTACTGTGTTCTTTAGCACCTAAACACAATGGTATTCTAACTAGCTACTCAAGGACATCTGGTAACTTTCCACCCTGACAAACATACGTCCTTGCTTTCCTGGGCTAGTGTCACAACTGTAATGGTCTTTTAATGTGGTGAGAGTGCGAATTTCCTTTTTTGGTGGTAAAGTCCACACAGCGCTCCGACTGAGAAGTGTCTCTCTGATCTTATCACAAGAGAAGCCTACACAGAATATGATGCGTTTCTTTTCTCTGAAAGAACTGTTTTGTTGGTAGGGACAGGATGTGATCCCTAATGGAGGCACAGTAGGAATGGCTGCAGCAAATCGTAATCTAACAATATGGGGAAGTATGAGCTTTCACAGTCACGTTGTATTATCCTATTTATACTGGATCTCACTTGGGAACCTAACACATCAGGAACAACAACGTACACCAATACTGCTAACACAGCTATAAGTTAACAGAACGTCCTTACCATATGAAAAGAATCTCTTTAAAAGTTTCACAACTGTACTGAAAATGGATGGCTACTTCCCTTCGGAGCGAGCCAATTCACTGTGCATTATGGATTTGCCCAAAATTCACATTAAATGTTTAAAAAGCAAAGCTTTCCCCAGAAGAGGAAGCAGCTCCCAGAACCATCTAAAATTGTGCCTGGACATGCCTCCTCGAGTCATAACTAAGAACTCAGTCTTAATTCCTTCTCCTACCTCTTTGTTCTGCTGTGTTTGCTGCCATCGCCACCGCCGCTTGAGGGCTTCCCTTTCCACACCTTTATCCATTAAGGTATAAAGCGATTTGCGAAGCATGAGATCTCGATCGTGGAAACCCCACATACCTACATGGGGGAGGGGAGGAAGGAAAAAGTATTAATAGCCGCTGGCCTTTCTCCAGCCTCTGCCTTCTGAAGATGTGTCTCACTAAAGCCTTACAACAGCCCTGTGAAGTAGGGAAGTGCAGTAGAACCTCAGAGGTACGAACGCCTCGGGACTGGAGGTTGTTCGTAACTCTGAACAAAAGGTGATGGTTGTTCTTTCAAAAGTTCACAACTGAATATTGACGTAATACAGCTTTGAAACTTTACTATGCAGAAGAAAAATGCTGCTTTTAACTATCTTAATTTAAACAAAACAAGCACAGCAAGTTTCCTTACCTTGTCAAATCTTTTTTTTAATTTTCCGTTTTAGCCGTTTACATTTAACACTGTATTTGCTTTTTTTTTTTTGGTCTCTGCTGCTGCCTGACTGCGTATTTCTGGTTCCAAAGGAGATGTGTGGTTGACCAGTCAGTTCGTAACTCTGGTGTTCGTAACACTGAGGTTCTACTGTATCCCCATTTTACAGATGGGGAAACCAAGGCAGGTAGATAAAGTGACTTGCCTAAGGACATCTCAAGAGAGTCAGTGACAAAGTTAGGAATGGAACCCAGGAATCCTGACCCCAAGCCCCTAGCTTATCCACAACACAACAGCTGTACAGAATTTTTCTGTAGCACACAAATACGGACGTTCGAGTTAAAGTTGCCACTTTTAATTTAAAATACCAAAAAACTCAATGATAGTAAAGTATTGTGTCCATAAATTACTTGAAATCAATCAAGGGGCCAGGATAACATCTATTTACATGAGGCAGGCTGGCTTCACTACTTATGAACGGCACCAGTCCCATATAGGAAATACTCCACTTCTGTTGACTTCACTGAAGTCAGAATATTATAGCAACATTCAGGAGATTAGATCACTGGGGACTAAAACTTGGGCTTCTAAAATGGTCCCAGTCCAGGAGGCAGCATCCCATGTGTGGGGAAGGAATGGGTGGTTCTGCTACTTTAAATTCCCCTGGTAGATACAGTAAGCTTTGCCAGAGGGAAGGCTAGAGACAAGTATTCTCAAGCTTCTGATATCTTAGGTGCTTATCTGGAGAATCTGAGCACCTCACAATCTTTAACGTCCTTATCCTCACAGCATTCTTGCTATTAGCTTCATCTTGCAGATGGAGAACAGAGCCATTGCGAGACTATGTGAGCTGCCCAGGACCACACAAGAAGTCTGGGACAGAGCAGGAATTGAACCTGGATCTCCAAAGGCCCAGGCTAGGTTCCTATACCACTAGACTATCCTTTTCTCTCTGCATAAAATGGACTAAAACCAGAGGATAAGCTACCCTAAAGCAGAAGAGGGTCCCCTGTTTATACAACTCCCCAGCATTGAAGTCCCTTTGGTCCGCTGAAGCCAATGCCTTGGGATGCAAAACATTTACTGTTCTCTATTACCCATGCTCTCTCCTTCACTATTTTTATTAGCTTGTCCCACCCCAATCTGAAAGCCCACAATTCAAAAGCTGTTCACCGCTATTAAATTGCAGCTAATTTGGCCCTATGGAGATATCACCTATTCTCTGGAAGTTATGGAAGTCATAACCATTAACCTAGTCCAAAGAAGCCTTCAGCAGCTTGCTTTTGCAAACCTTGGTGGCAGGCACGGTTCATGCCACATATCAAGTCCATACAATCTTATCCTGAGATCTGAGTCTCACCGCAACGGTGATAAAATATTGAACACTGTGATTTTTATGCAAGTTTGACTATAAACCTCAAGCTACATTATTTCAACATAACATTACTATTTTCTAAACCAGGGGTGGGCAAAATTTTTGGCCCGAGGGCCAGATCTGGGTATGGAAATTGTATGGCGGGCCATGAATGCTCACGAAATTGGGGTGCGGAAGGGGATGAGGCCTCTGGGGTGGAGCCAGCAATGAGGAGTCCAGGCTGGGGCTGGGGATTGGGGTGCAGGAGGGGTGAGGGCTCCGGTTGGGGGTGTGGGCTCTGGGGTGGGGCTGGGGATGAGGGGCTTGGAGTGCAGAAGGGTGCTCCGGACTGCAACCGAGGGGTTTGGAGGGTGGGACGGGGATCATGGCTGGTGCAGGAGGGGGTCAGGGTTGCAGGCTCTGGGCAGTGCTTACCTCAAGCAGCTCCCAGAAGCAGCGGCATGTCCCCCCTCCGGCTCCTATGCGGAGGCGTAGCCAGGCAGCTCTGTGCGCTGCCCTGTCCGCAGGTGCCGCCCCTGCAGCTCCCTTTGGCCAGGGTTCCTGGCCAACGGGAGCTGCAGGGGAGGCGCTTGGGGCAGGGGCAGAGGCAGAGCGCGGAGAACCCTTGGCTGTTCCTACGCTTAGGAGCCGGAGGGGGGAACATGCCGCTGCTTCTGGGAGCTGTGCAGAGCAGGGCAAGCCCTCGACCCCGCTCCCCAGCTGGAGCTCGAGGGCCGGATTAAAATGTCTGGAGGGCCAGATGAGGCACCCGGGCCATGGTTTGCCCACCCCTGTTCTAAACAATGCTAAGGATATTCACTTACTACCAAAAAACTACTTTCATAGTGGGAGAACATATTTTACCCTTCATACATTTCGTTCAGAAATCCATGTCTAAAAATAGAGACACTGCAGTGGGATGGGGAGAACCAGGAGTTTTAAAATAATGGGACTAGGACAAAGTGGGGAAATGCTACATGCTTCGCTTTAAAAAAAAATTTAAAAGAAAAAAAAAGAAATAATCCTTCTCAAGTAGGGATGTTGGCACAATAGGAACTTTTTATTCCCTTCTGCTCTTAGTTCAGTCTTTCATGGAAACACCAGTTCAGAGAATCACCCATAACTTCCCCACAGCTGCATATCTACCTCATTACTCTGACAATACAAATCCTTTGACTGAAAAAACCCCAAGCCCATTAAAAATGAAAGACAGGCTTAGCTTGCATCATCCTGAAAGGACTAACGCTGTTGGGGAAAGAATAAATCTCTTCTAGGGGTGGGTTCAGAAAAAGGCAGACAGGTGCACAAACCAGAATTCACTGCCCCATCCTAGGTTATTCTGGACTACGTAGGTTTTCAAGAAGGGAATAACACACACACTTACACAGGGCCTTTCAAACTTTAGTTGTGTCACCCTCCTGTGAAGCAGGTGGAAAATGGAGGCACAGAGAGCTGAAGGGATGTGCCCAAAACTACAAATCTAGGATTGGAAGTCAAATTCCTGACTCCTACTCCTGTTCTTAGATCATCTCCCTCTCTGAAATGTAGCAAGTTTTATTTCTCTCCTTTGATGACCCCTCTTTATGTCCTTTATAACATGCTATGCTGTTAAGGGAGGAGATAAAAATCAAGTGAGCGGTTGGAAGTTGTGCCTGCAAAACTTCTCTGCATCTGTTGATACCCAAGTGTCAAAAACGGATCAGTCACGACTGTTCTTCACTTCACCATGAATTGTTTTGAGGTCTTACCCAGGGAGGCAGCATGAAGCAGGCAGTTCCCGTCGCCTGTCGTCGCCAAAGGAAGTAGCCTTTGGCAGCTGGGATCAACGTTAGCCCACCAGTTCAGGCGACCTGTGGAAATATTTCAGAGACCCCCCACTGTAAGCTCATACTTGACACAGGAAGAACAATCGTTGTCTTTGCCTGTTCAAAGGCGAAAGGTGGAACGGATTGTAGCTTGGCCTGTCTCACAGCACCCGACAAACAGGAATAAGCAGTTATGTATCCACTTTCCAGTGGGGAAGGGAGAGGGGAACAAACATATTTCATTGCATTTTCTGACCTAGATGACCCTTCCCCGCCCCCCCCCATCTGTTTTTCAGCAGAGAACAAATCTATCTGAAGAAAAAAAAATAAGGAAGGAGCTCAAAGTAACAAGTAAACAGCCAGAGAAACCCTCTTACAGTAGTAGTTGAACAGCGAAAGTGTCATTATGGCTCAGTTGATACCAATCATGCAACTGAACCAGAAGGATGTGGGACTCAAGTTATGCCTAAATAGATCGAGGTGGCCCATACTGCTGGCTGTGTCGGCTTTTGAATGAGACATTGGTATTCTCTGTGGCTGGATCTGATGAGGGCCCTTGTGGAAGTTAAAGATCCCTATAGCACTTTAAACAAAAATAGCAATTGGTGTCTCCAGTATCAGAGACAAACTTCCCTGGCCCCTCTGGAAAGCCAAGCCCTACCATCTGTACACATATTAAAGATGTAAAAGGGAGGAATACGAGTTGCCATAAGCGACAAGTACATTAGGCTACACTGACAGGGGATAATAGGGGAAGTACAGGGATGGTGGGGTTTTATCATCTTTTCCAGAAGGTGAATGGACAACCAACTACAGTCTAAACTAACATGCACGCCAAACAAATCCATTCTGCAAGACGCTCAAACATTCTCTGCACCTGGAACGGGTGCAGAGAAGGGCCACTAGGATGATCAGAGGAATGGAAAACCTGTTGTATGAAAGGAGACTAGAGGAGCTCGGGTTGTTTAGTCTGACAAAACGAAGGCTGAGGGGGGATATGATTGCTCTCTTTAAATATATCAGAGGGATAAATACCAGGGAGGGAGAGGAATTATTCCAGCTTAGTACTAATGTGGACACGAGAACGAATGGATATAAACTGGCAGTGGGGAAGTTTAGGCTTGAAATTAGACGAAGATTTCTGACCGTCAGAGGGGTGAAATATTGGAACAGCCTTCCGAGGGAAACGGTGGGGGCGAGGGACCTGTCTGGTTTTAAGATTAAATTAGATAAGTTTATGGAGGGAATAGTTTAATGGTAAAACATATTAGCTGAGGAATACTGAGCAATAGCAGGTAAATAGTATAATGGCTAACAAGGGTCAGGCTGGAGACTCTTGCCTACATGCTCGGGGTCTTACTGATCACCATATTTGGGGTCGGGAAGGAATTTTCCTCCAGGGTAGATTGGCTGAGGCCCTGGAGGTTTTTCGCCTTCCTCCGCAGCATGGGGCAGGGATCGCTAGCAGGAGGGTTCTCTGCCAATTGAAGTCACCAAGACACAGGATTTGGGGACTTCATCAGCAGAGTCAAGGGAAGGGTAGGGACGGTTTTGTGGCCTGCAGCATGCAGGGGGTCAGACCAGATGATCATAATGGTCCCTTCTGACCTTAAAGTCTATGAGTCTATGAGTCTTTCATCAGATGTCATGTTCTTTACACGCTTTAATACAGTACATTAAACCACACAACACCCATGTGAGGTAGATTACCATAGTGACCCCATTTTACAGCTGAGGACACAGGCAGAGAGGGTGCAGTGACTTACTTGAGGTCACATGAACTAAGGGGCAGAGCTGGAACCAGAATCCAGGAGGCCTGGGTCCCAATCCTGAGCTTCAGCCTTGAACAATTTTTCTGCTGATGTTCAACGGCAAAATGCTATTTTTAGTTTCTCCTGGTGGTTTCATCATTCATATCTTAAGCATGCAGAGGTATACCGTACCATGTTCTTTTTCTCTGTTCGCCAGTTCAGGAACAGGACTTGGTGAGATCAATGAATTTTCCCAACTAAGCAGCTTTGAAAGTCTTTCCCCACACGATCTTAGCAGCCAATATGTGAACTGTCAGATTAGTGCTTTAGACAGTTTAAAAACTGGGAATCCGAGCTCTCAGGTAGTATAAAGCATTTGAATCACTGCAAATCAAGATATGGCCTCTCGGATCATGTGAAAAGCAAACTGACTTCGAAAAATTCATATTAAGAATCACGGTCATGTGTAGTGTAACTGGAAGAAGTTGAATCTTTGTTTATACGAAGAAAACAAAGTTAGTTTACAGTAGTATCCAGCAGAGAAATCTACAGAAGTGTTCCAAGCCATCTTTAAGCAGGATTCGGCTCGCCCTGTATTTTAAACCATGTCCTCTAAACAACGTGTTCCCCAGCTCCCAATGGCCACTGTTAACGTCTCCACAATAGACCAACTGAATGTCAATCAGCAGGCAATAGGCCGGCGTGCCTCTATTACTTACTCCAAATAAGTGGAATCAGCATGTGAACCCGTCTTTAGAAAAACTAGGTCTCTTCCCAGCACTGCAATTTAGCTGTCTAGTCCACAGAGTCCGTGAAGAGTCTCTGCTAGTTATTAGATACAGACAACACTTAACTTAGGAACACACATTTCTTGTGATTTTTCTTTGCAGTTTGACCAACAACAGATGCAGAAGAACTAAATTAAGGAAGTTTTATCACCACAAAGGGATAAACAGAGACAGCACAAAATGGAGCGCTAACTGCAATCTGATGCCAGTAATTTCTTTTCCTGGGACTAGAAAAGGAATCCACTCTAGATGAAAACTGTTTAGTACACAACCTCTCAAGACAATAGCTCCACTCAGAAAAGCAGGCTATTTTCAGTCAATATAGCTTCTGGCACAGCAAAGTAACAACCCTTTGCCAAGTGGAATGGTGCCAGAAGAGTAAATTGAGAAACAAAACAGCTTCTGACAAAAGCTAAACAAAATTTAACACTGCCGTAGTGACTTTTAAGCCTTTTGTCCACTTCACATGTTTTCCTGGGAATTTGTTCCCCTTGCAGCTACTAAACTTTAACGCGTACAAGGAAGTTAACTTTCCTGGCTTTTAACTGTAATGCTGGTTAGTGTCTGAATAGATTGTGCAGTCTCAGGCCTGGGCTACATATAAAATGTAGATCAACATAGCTATGCTGCTCAGAGGTGTGAAAAACCTCACATCCCTGAGAGCCAAACCTATGCAGACCTAACCTCCAGTGTAGACACAGGTAGGAAGATGGAAGAGTGCTTCCATCAACCTAGCTACTGCCGCTCGGGGAGGTGGATTACCTACAGTGACAGTAAAACCCCTTCTGTTGCTGTAGGAAGCGTCTACACTACAGCATTACAGTGGCATAGCTTCAGCACCGTAGTTTTGCCTCTGTAGTGCCCATAGTGTAGACATGGCCTCTCGCAATGCAACACCAGTTTAAAGTCAGAGGACACACTTTAGAGAGGCATTTTCTATTTGCAGCCTGTAATCAGGATGTGCTACATACACCCAAAGGGACATACGAGTAGCAATTTGTACCTATTTCCACATGTGCCAAGTTATGCAAAAGTGGGCACCTCAACTCCATTCCCTTAAAACATTTCCAAAACCCATTTCTGAATGTTTTGCTTTTTCCAAGGTGATGGAAAGACCAAGATACCTGCTAAAAGTCTTGAAAACAAGATACCCAGACACAATTAGAGAAGTCTATCTTAAGCTGTGTGCCCAGCGCTAGCCCAAAAGCAGGCCAGTTCTCTCTGCAACCTTAGCTTGAGAGATACAATTACACTACAAGTGGCTTTGGTTAGCAAGTCAAATGAATATGAGCACTGAGAAGTACAGCTAACAATAACCCAGGAATAGTTTATTTTGTACTTCCAGTGAAAATCCCAGTTTGCTCTTTTCCAGCCTCAGACCTATTATGCTGCCTTACCATGGCCTAGAGATGGATTTCAGGTAATAGGTAGTTGAACACTGTGGCAGACTTAAGTGTAGGGAGAGAGTAACCACAAGTACCTAAAAGGTGCCAACACTCAAACCACCTGTCACCAGAATTGCAGTAGCTAGTGGCTTTAGAGACTAGCAGGAGATGCACATTTCAAAAGGTTCAAAGTTTGTATCAAATGCCAACACCCAAAGTCTTAAAAGATCTGATTTTAAACACCTAACTGTCCATCCATTTTTTTTAATGTTATATAAAAAACCTCTGTAGTGACTCTTAAGCCTTTTCCCAGGAAAACATGTGAAGTGGACAATTTGTTCTCATTTCAGCTGCTAAACTTTAACATGTACAAGGAAGTTAACTTTCCTGGCTTTTAACTAACTCTGGTTAGTGTCTGAATAGGTTGCGCAGTCTGGTTGAAACTACAGTAAATACCAGAATTATCGGACACAGATGAACACTATTTGTTGGGGTAGAGTCAACATGGCTTTTGTAAAGGGAAATCATGCCTCACCAATCTATTAGAATTCTTTGAGAGTGTCAACAAGCATGTTGATTAGGGTGACCGTGGATATAGTGTACTTGAACTTTCAGAAAGCCTTCAACAAGCTCCCTCACCAAAGGCTCTTAAGCAAAGTAAGCAGTCATCGGATAAAGGGGAAGGTCCTCTCATGGATCAGTAACTGGTTAAAAGACTGGAAACAAAGGGTAGGAATAAATGACAGTTTTCACAGTGGAGAGGGGTACATAGCAGGGTCCTCCTCTGTACTGGGCCAGTGCTATTCAACCTATTCATAAATGATCTGAAAAAGGGGATAAACAGTGAGGTGGCAAAGTCCGCAGATGATACAAAATAACTCAAAAGAGTTAACGCCAAAGCTGACTGAGAGGAGTTACAAAAGGATCTTACAAAACTGGGTGACTAGGCAACAAAACGGCAGATGAAATTCAATGTTGATAAAGGCAACTCTACATACAAAATGATGGGGTCTAAATTAGCTGTTACAACTCAAGAAAGATCTTTGAGTCACTGTGGAGAGTTCTCTGAAACATCCGCTCAATGTGCAGCAACGATCAAAAAAGCTAACAGAATGTTAGCAAGGGATAGATAATAAGAGAAAATAATGCCGCTATGTAATTCCATTGTATGCCCACACCTTGAAAACTGCATGAAGTTCTGGTCACCTCAAAAGGAAGCATTTCTTCACACAAAGCACAGTCAAACTGTGGAACTCATCGTCAGGAGATGTTGTGAAGGCCAAAAGTATAACTTGGTTCAGAAAAGAATGAGAAGTTCATTGAGGAAAGGTCCATCAATGGCTATGAGCCAAGATGGTCAGGGACACCACCTCATGCTCTGGGTGTCCCTAAACTTCTGACAGCCACAAGCTAGGATGGGACAACAGGGGACCACCAATGATTGCCCTGTTCTGTTCATTCCCCCTGAAGCACCTGGCATCGGTGACTGTCGGAAGACAGGATTGTGGGCTAGATGGACCATTGGTTTGACCTATTATGGCCATTTCTTACTTTCTTAGTATTTGTACTACAGTAGCACTTACAGGCTCCAACTGTGGGAGCTTGCCCAGCTCCGTGAAGCTCCTGGAAGCAGCAGCATGCCCTCCTCCAGCTCCTACGCGTAGAGGCAGCCAGGGGGCTCCACACGCTGCCCCCATCCCAAGCGCTGCCAATGGGAGCTGCGGGGTGGCGCCCGTGGATGGGGCAGCGTGCAGAGCTACTTGGCCACGCCTCCGCATAGGAGCCGGAGGGGGGGGGGGGGGACATGCTGCTGCTTCTGGGAGCTCCTTGAAGTAAGCGCCGCCCGGAGCCTGCACCCTGCCCCCCTCCCGCACCCTAACCCTCTGCCCCAGCCCTGATCCCCTTCTTGCCTTCCGAACCCCTCGATCTTAGCCCAGAGCACACTCCTGCACCCCCAGCACCCTCACCCCCCCCACACACACACACTCCAACCCCCTACCCCAGCCCTGATCCCCCTCCTGCCCACCGAACCCCTCGGTCCCAGCCCCCCTAGAGCCCGCAGGTGGAGCCCTCACCCCCTCCCACACCCCAACCCCCAATTTCAGGAGCATTCATGGCCCGCCTTACAATTTCCATACCCAGATGTGGCCCACGGGCTAAAAAGTTTGCCCAAGATAAAGAAAGGGTGGGGTGGAAAGAAAGTCATTGCCACTCCCAATTTACAGATGAGGATCTGAGCAACAGAGCAATCAAGGGAGCTGCTCATGGTCCAGAGAATCTGGAGCAGAGCCAGGGACTGAATGCAGAACTCGACTCCCACTTCCTTAGCCACAAAACCATCCTTCCTCTGTAACAAGAGAGCACAGTAACTACCACGAGTTACTTGTCCTCTTGCGTCTCAGACTGACGCGACCAATTTAACATCAACGCCCACCACCACATTGCTCATTTACTGTTGGGCACATTTTTTCCTCCTACTGAATCACTGAGCATTGGGTGTGTTGGGTGGAATCAAAATTTAAAGTAGGTTAAGAGAGCAAAGAAATGAATAAAGAGGACAGCTTGGAAAGTGCAATTAAGAGAACTGGTGTCTATACTGAGGCGAGTTCTTTTAAATATTAATCATAGCTTCTGCTTTTTCATAGTTCTTGATTATATATTAAATAGTAGTTAACTCACCCCCTGATTCTCCTCATCAAGGCTAGGAAAGCCCACACAAAACGGATTTGACAGTCTGAACATTTTTACCTTTGAAATTTGACAGCTATGATGAGAGCCTATTCCCATGTACTGATGCATTTACAGTTAGCTCTCTCCTTGAACACGGGGCTTTTTCAACCTTTCAGAAAGTTACGTGAATTTAAGGCTCATATAAGATGCTGAGTGACAGCCCCAGAGACACAAGTCCTGTATCTATAGAAAACGTACAGTAGAGGCAATGGTGTAGCACAAACTTCACCGGCAACTTGACCAATGTGGCTTAACCCTTGAGGAACCATCTCTATGGAGTTAATTCCACGTCAGGGCCCATTCAATCATTGGCCTCTCCACTGAGAATGCCAACAGAGGGTCCAATTAGCACAAAAGGCAGTCGGGGATAGAGGGGTGGGGTTTGCAGCATGGAGCACCTGACCAGCAAAAACTGGAGAGGCTATATATTTTATTACAAATTCTGTGAGTGATCCAATCCCCAGAGAGCCATTAGAGATGCTTTTGAAACAGTATGGAACTAGCAATGAATCAGACTTAACTGTGAACCTCTCTCTAGTAACAGCCAGTCTAGCCAACAACATACTAGCCAGAATATTTGCAGAACCTCTGAAAGCTGAAAACGCATGATATGTAGTGCTTTGGAGGATGGCTTGGAGAAGCGTGTATGCATTTGTTTGTATATTAAACCTAGGCAAAAGGTAACACCCTGATAGAAAAAGACCTTTATTAAGGCCAGTGGAAGTCTTGTATTGATTTCTCTTATCACCCGTTAACAAATGGGAGGTTTCCATTCTGAGCATAAGACATCTGTTTGCCATTCACTCGCTGACTCTTCATCAGCAGGGTAAATTGCGTTCAATGACAGGACATGCTTCGTTCTAACCTCATCATACAGCAATTTCGAATAGTCTGCCTACAGATGGCGATTCACAGATGTATTACCGTAACTTATAAATAGAAGAAAGCAGAAGTTCTCTTGCCAATATGCGGTGGGGCTTTTTTAAAAAGCTACTCAGCATTGCTGAACTGATCTCCAGGGAGGACTGACGGTCGTGTGATTAAGGCCCAAGTCTGGAAGAGAAGATCTGGAGCCTGTGCCCAGCTTTTCCACAGTTTTCTATGCAACCTTGAGCAAGTAACTTCACCTCTAGCTGTACAGGAAGGAAAATACTTACAAGGTGTGTAGTAAGACTCAGTCCATTAGCGTTTATGAAGTGCTTCAGGATGCTCAGAAGGAGAAATATTAAAAGGTCTGATTCTCAGGCCTGGTCTACACTAGGAAATTAGGTCGGTATAACTACATCGCTCAGGGGTGTGAAAATCCACACACCCTGAACAATGCAGTTAAAAATCAACCTAACTCCCCTAGTGTAAACAGTGCTAAGTGAGTTCTCCTGTTGACCTAGCTGCTGCCTCTCAGGGAGGTGGATTATCTGCACCAGAAGTCCCCAAACTGTGGGGTGCAGCCCTGTAGGGGGGCATGGAGGAAAATTCGGGGGGGACACAGTGGGCCCAGGCCAGTCCCCATGGGGTCAGGGAGGGAGCACCATCCAGCCCCGCCCCCAGCCTCAATTCCCGTCCCCGTGCCTGGCCCCGTCCCCAGCCTTGGAGCAGTTCTGCACCTAACCGGGGGCCTAACTGCCGGGTCCCACCACAGCCTGGCAATGGCTTCGTTCCGGGCCCCAGACCTTCCCCCAGCTACGATCCCCTTATCCTGTCCGTGTCCCCTCCCCTCCTGAAGCAATGGTGCCGCTCCTGGCCCTGGTGGAGTGGGAAGGCGAGTTCAGGGTCGGTGGGGCCATGACCCTCAAAAGTTTGGGACCACTGACCTACACCACCAGGAGAACCCCTCCCGTTAGCGTCGGTAGCGTCTTCGCTGCAGCATTACAGCTCTGCATTGTTTTAAGTCTAGACAAGCCCTCAGTTACAACAAGGCCTGTTTTCACCACTCTGGTGGTGTAAAGAAACTTTAAAGTGGTTGTCAATTACACTGCCCTTTTACACAACCAGTAGAGCAAAGGGTCCTTTATGTAACGGAGAATTAGACCTTAAGCTTATGTCATCCACTAACGATACTGCACACTAACCTCACAATAAAGGAATTAATTTAAAATCTGATAACGAACCTCAAGTGTTGTTCTGAATTAAGTTTGGAACATTTGAAATGTTGTTTAATACACAGGATATTTCTATATTAAAAACAAATACCTACAGTATTTAAGTTAAATAAATACAGACTGTAGTTGTATTTCATCTTCAAAGCGCCTTCTAGACATCTATTAATTCAGTCTATCACCTCTATCACCCCTCCAATCTGATAGGAATTACCCTATTACACTCAAGGGTCTGCTCCAGCTCTACTGAAGTCAATGGGAATCTTTCTACTGCCTATAACCATAGTAATTCAGGAAAGAATCCAGGAGTTCTCACTCCCAGGTCATTGGTCTAACCACTAGATACGTAACGTGCTCTAGAGTATATAAATTCTGCAAAATCACTGGAATAAAATATATTTGAGTTACCCAGTTACATTTTGAAATAAAAATTCTCCTCAATCATGTGTGTGTCAACACACATTCCAGATTAAAAAAATGCATATCTAATATCCATCTAGATATGACCCCAGGCTAGGATACATGAAATTTCTTCTCATTAGAAAGAATGGCTTCACTACTGCTGAATGGCAAAGCCACAAGTAACAATATCACCCATATCAAGTATCAATTTCCAAAACCTCAGAATATTTATTACAGACACACTCAAGCAGATTCGGTCTAAAATTTGACCTACCTTAAAATGTATGTTACCTACTGAGGAAAAAGTCTTTTATTTAGAAATGTGTATCGGTGGTGCAGGCAAAAAAGGATGAGGTAAAGTGCAGAGAGGTTTAAAAAATAAAATTCACACAGCAAGGGGGTGTTAGAACCAGATTAGAATTTGGAAGACTTTATCTCCAAGTCTTCTGCCCAGATTCTTTTAAAAAGAGGATGATTTTGAAGAAATCTCAAGTTTATTAGCTTGAGTCACCCAGATTGTAATAAGCTTAAGACATCAGAATTCACTAGTCCCCTTCTCCTACTTTATTCAGGGTTTCCCACACCCCACCTCTAGTGCTTTTATTACAGCAGTCCAGTATCTGAATTAAGCATCCACTACGGAGACGTAGGATCTACCCTGTGCGCACACATAAAGCATGCCTACACTGCTGGTGGTGATTATATTTGACACAAATTTTCTGGCTGCTGGAGTGTGGAGATCAATGTCTATCATGCTGACCAATACCGTCTCATTGTTTCCTTATACTCTGTCTATTTGTATCCATCTGTTGTCTCTCGTTATCTTAGATTGTGAGCTCGAGGGCACGGACTGTCTTTGTTCTATATATGTACAGCACCTAGCACAATGGGATCCTGGTCCACAACTAGGGCTCCTAGGTGCTTCAATATTACAAATAAATAATAATAATAATACACAATACATGTTGGCTTATACATTTCATGCTTCCACCCTCTAGAAAGCCCTGGTAATGTGTGTGCGTCCCCTCATACACAAACCAAATCTTACTTGCAGACTGCATTGTAACCTTTCATCAATAGTGAGACAGGGAAATAGTGTGTTGAAACCATAAACACATCTGCACTCACTATGGGCTTGTCTACACTACCCACCGGATCGGCGGGCAGCGATCGAGCCAGCGGGGGGGTCGATTTATTGAGTCAGACGCGATAAATCGACCGCTGAGCGCTCTCCTGTCGACTCCAGTACTCCACCAGAACGAGAAGTGCAAGCGGAATCGACGGGAGAGCATCAGCTGTCGACCTACTGCAGTCAAGGCTCCGCGGTAAATAGATCTAAGCACGTCGACTTCAGCTACGCTATTCACGTAGCTGAAGTTGCGTATCTTAGATCGACCCCGCGCGGTAGTGTAGACAAGCCCTATGAGGTACGTCCTCCGGGAAACCGAAGTTTAGCACGCAGCTCTACTTGCACTACTTATGCATCAGTTTCATGTGTATTTTCAGGTTGCTGCACTAAGGTAGTTACCATGCATCTTTTTCCAAATCGTGCATTTTAAAATGTATTGACAGGCATTAATTGTCATCTGCTATTATATATATATTAGGTAAAAACCTCTCCCTCCTTTCTCACATCAATCACTGAAGAAATAGTACACAGGAGAAATGAAATCTTAAGTGAGGGAGAAGTAGGGAGTACTGCTGGGCAACTGTGATGGGGCATCCACCCCACGCTGGCCTGTAAGGGGTTAATGAGCCCTAGGGAGGCTGCGCAAAAAGCAGCCAATAGGAGGGGGAGGTCTGTGCAGAGCAGCCAATCAGGGCCTGGTAGGCCCATATAAGAAGAGCTGCAGGGCAGAGCAGAGTCAGTAACTGCCTGGAGCTCAAGGAGGGAATATCAGGCTCCTAGCAAGGGGAAGAGGTGCCAGCACCCTGGACAGAGCAGAGCAGGGACCAGGGACGCTAGAGAGAGCTCCTGGCTGGCTGCTAAGACTGGCCCGCTGAGGCCCTGAGGTAAGGGTGAAGGTGCTGGGGCCGCAGGAAAATGGCCCAGGGAAATGTACTGTGAGGCTGGAGGGGACACAAAGTGGCTGCCATCTAGAGGGGTCCCTGGACCGGGACATGGAGTAGTGAGCGGGTCCAGGTTCCCCCCCCGACGGGGTGGCTGGACAGTTGGACTGCAGTTCTGGCCCCCCAGGAAGGGCGGAGAGCAGATTGTGGCATGGCCAGAGAGCTGTGTCATGAAGAAGATGCTGCGAACTTTGGAGTGATGTGGGTCCAGGAGCAGAAGCGACGGCAGGTGAGACACCACCGGGAATGGGCGTACCAACCTACGGGGCTGACCCCCAAGACGACCAGCAGGAGCCCCGTCACAATAATATTTAGAAATAACATGAACAGATCACATACATACAGTACCTACACACAAAAACAAAGTAGCTTTAAGCCTGTTTAGGGCCTTCTCTCTTAACTCTATGGTTTGTTTTCATGCTTGAGAGGGGATCAAACAACTTTATCCTTCGTAGATACGGAGAGCATCATCCCTATAACATGTTCCATTCTTTACAGCCAGAAGCGTGTAAACCAGAGCATTCCAGCTGGCACTGGCACAAATTGCTACCGCTGCACCAAAACAGTGTTAAGAACAAAAATATCAGGGTAACACTTACCAGCCTGTTCCAATGCTACCAGCATCGACTGCTCGATGAGATCTCGCTCAATGAAGCTGCGAAATTCCTCTGTGTATACGGTGAGATCAGGTAACTGGAAAGTGCAAATAGGCATCTCCAGCAGATGTTCACTGCTACCATTGCTGGAGACGTGGGAGCGGGCCAAAGAGACAATGGTGGAGCTAGCATGGGAAATGCCCCGAGAGAGACGTTTCTCTGAAGCAAGAAGAGAAGAAACATTAAGATGTGAAGATAAGGCCTATCCGTATTTCCTGCACCACTTTCCCTCGAAGTAAAAGCATTTTACATAGTCTTCAACTAGCATTTTAGTTTTGTGGCAAGAAACTGAAGTGCTTTAGCATATACAGGGGCGGCTCTAGCTTTTTTGCCGCCCCAAGCACAGCAGGCAGGCCGCCGTCGGCAGCTTGCCTGCGGGAGGTCCCCAGTCCCGCGGATTCAGTGTACCCACTGCCGAATTGCCGCTGAATCTGCGGGACCGGCAGACCTCCCGCAGGCAAGCCACCAAAGGCGGCCTGACTGCCGCCCTCGCAAGAACCAGTAGGGCGCCCCCCACGGCTTGCCGCCCCAGGCACGCGCTTGGAGCACTGGTGCCTGGAGCCGCCGCTGAGCATATAGAATTGACATGCACTTCTAATTCCAAAAGGGAAGGAAGGGAAACAAAAACTGGGTTGTGGAGAAGGACCATAACCTACTCGTTAAACCACAGGTCTCTTGACTCTGTCCTAAGTTCCACTCCCATCTCTGCCCCTACCATCAGCATGTGACCCTGGACAAGTCATTTCATTTCTCTATGCCTCAATTTCCACATCCAACACTGAAGTTAAAGCCTTCATCAACCAGGAATTAAGGCTTAATTCATGAAAGTGCTTTGAGATCCTCAGATGGAAAGTGCTACCAAAGTGCAAAGCAACTTCAACGAAATGATTCTCAGACCCCTCACAAATTGCCCGGACTGTACAGAGCCTCACTATCAGTTAACAGCAGCCTGGACTAGTGGCAGGTAAGGAACAGCACTGTTTTAAAAGACCTAGAAGGGGTTCCAGCTTGAAGATTAAAAAGAAGAGGCAACAACTCTGCTCTGGATCCGGCACTCAAATACAGCTTATCATCAAATAACCACTTGAAGACTGACTAGGCCCAGTTTCCATGCTTCACTTCCAAAAAGTGAAAGCCAATGGAAATGGGCAGCAAACATGGCTTTGTGCCACCTTTTGCAATCTGTGAATTCTGGGCTGCTACAGGTGCTGAAACAGCCTCTGACATAAGTCAGAATGGCCCCTGGTTGCTCAAATTCTCTGACTTTCAGGATCTCATCCTCGGCTGCCTATAGACAGCAATGCAGCCCTGAATCCAGCAGTGCACCCTATGCTGAGGCTTGTAAGGAGTAGCTTAGAATCACTTCTAGTGGCCCTACAATGCATGTCTGCATCAGGGGAGTTTTCCCCTTCCTAGAGTCCATCCCCTATATTGCCAAAGCAGGGGCCAGCATCTGTCCCACTGTATTTTAAAAAGGCTTTCATTCTCCTTTGACACAGGACTGAGTGTGAATATGATCCAGTTGAAAATCCATCTAGAAATATTGCTTTACCTTGAATAATGTCATCTTGCCGCTGGAGCGGTGGCCGCACCGGTCGAGCAGCTTCTTTTTCCAAGGATTTAAAGTTGCGCCCTTCGTTGAAGGAATGCGGCAGGTTCCCAGCATGCACTTGCCTCAGCTGTTCAAAGTCACTTAGTGCTGCATTCACATCCCAGTTTTTACCTAGTTTGGAAAGTATAATGAAAACTCTCAGCATTAGAGACAAAGAGTTAAACCACTTTTGAAATATAGGCCCCAGAGGAATGCCTTAAATGCAATTTATCAGCCTGTTATCAAAACACTAACTCTAACCTGGAAATAAACCATGAAGACCATGTGATGAAAACAGCCACCAAGCCTACAGTTCAATAGTACTCATTGTACATGCTTAGGAGTAGAAGATGGAACAGGGGAAAGCCCCTTCTAACAGTTTTTAGTATTTACGTCAATTTCACACCTTGAAAGATGCCTATTGTGTCTGTTCAGCTGCACTGATCTTCAAACTTCCTTCACACTCACCAAGCACTTCCTATGCAGACCGGTTGGTCAGCTGATGGAGGTCATACTGAATATTGTTTTGTAAGTCTCTTCTACTGTATTTAAGAAACGTATTACAACGTAAGCATCAACTGCTCTCCAATAAAGCTCACAGCACACAGCTTTCCATTCCTCATCCACATTAGTGCAGGGCAACACTAGGACCAAAGAGTCAGGCAAAGCCAAATTCAGTTCTTTTAAAAGTTGACAATTTATTTGGAATTTAAGGTTCTGATCATTCATGTCAGGGAGAGAAGAGAGATTTCTCCCAATAGGAGACCAAACCAAAGTACGAAAGCACGAAGCGTTGCCAGCCACACTAGTTAGCTGGAACATAGAAAAATCAGATGCACTAACTGAATGAGAAACAATGTAGCTGAACAGCAAATTCAGTGGGATTGACTGTATCGTTAAAGTAAATCCTCTTCATTTTAATACTATCCACCAATCTGAAAGGATCACAGATAAGATTTATCAATATAAAATTAAACCATGCAAATCTTTCAGTATGCAATAAATTGACCTTTTAGAAACAAATTGTCATTTTAGATATAGAAAAAACAGATGCCACCAAGTGGGTTATGATGTACGTTGAACCTGCAATAGTGAGGATTTATTAATTATCTAGAATCTTAACACATTGTTTATTTACTGCTTTAAAAGAAAGCCAACACACGCAGCACATTCACTACAAGAAAAATAGTTACATCGCTGACTGTCCATGATCTATTATAAGCCAAATCAAAACAAGTTTCACAATCTCTAATTTCCTAAGGCAATATGCTTCTGAAGTGTTTAACTTCTTCTGAGGGATTTAATTGATAATGTTTAGTGACTGACTCTGCACAGCAATCTGCTTGCAAATGATCCACTTTTTTGAGTCAAGCTTTTTATTTGAAAGAACCAGCATCAGGAATTTCCTGACCCATTAAATCAAAATGTAATTTGCAATCACAAGTCAAAATCTGCCTCACTCGCAAACATACAAACCCAACAGTTTCTACTGTTACATTGCTCAAACTTCTGAGCTCTTGAGGCAATACACATCTGTGAAGACTCAACTATTATTACAACTTCTGAATTTCTATATTAGCCAAACAATTCACCAAATGTCCCGCCCCCTCCCCATTTTCACCAATGAGACATTAAGTTTATATGGAAGATCCCATGAGGTGCCAGTTGTGAGGATTCTTAAGTATTCACAGATTTACAGTAAAGTTCTGCTTCCTAAAAGCAAAATCAATAGCTAGAGTTAGTGTATTTTGTTTTTTTAGTCGACTCAGCATTGAATGACTTCGTTATTCTAAATGCAAGATGGAGACAGATACAGCTGTTCAGTGAAACCGCTGCCCAAACTAAGTTTTCACCAGATTTGTGTTATAAGATGAGGCTGTTGGTCAAACTTCATTTATATTTAAAACAAGTGACTAAACTGTGAAGTCAGCTAAACTAGTATTAGTTCACACAGTAACTCCCCTGCATAAAAAACCAAAATATGAGAGAGCCTAGGGGCTTGTTTTAGGCTTCAAGTAGAAGCTGCAGGAACTCAGCACCTTTAAATAAGGCCTTACACACATGCCCTGAAGATGAAACTCTAGCTCTGTCAGACTTAGGGCTTGTCTACACTACCCACCGGATTGGCGGGCAGCAATCGATCCAGCAGGGGTCGATTTATCGCGTCTAGTCATAGACGCGATAAATCGACTGCTGAGCGCTCTCCCGTCGACTGCGGTACCCCACCGGAACGAGAAGCACAAGCGGAGTTGATGGGAGAGTGTCAGCTGTTGATTTACCGCAGCGAAGACACCGCGGTAAGTAGATCTAAGTACGTCAACTTCAGCTACGCTATTCACGTAGCTGAAGTTGCGTGTTTTAGATCGACCCCACATGGTAGTGTAGACAAGCCCTTAAGGAGAAAGGCAGAGTAAAGGGCCCTGTCCACAGACGTATGTCTGTGGGGACTGAGACAGACAAGGTAGGTGAGGGTAATATCTGCTATTGGGCCAACTTCTGCTGGTGGAAAGGACAAGCTTTCAAGCATCACAAAGCTCTTCTTCATTTCTGGGGAAGGTAACCAGAGTGTCCAAGCTAAATACAAATTGGGATAGATTAAGCATATGGGGATATACAGATGAAGCAGATCACTTAAAAAAATCTGTCCCATTTTATATTTAGCTTTGATACTCTGGTTACCATCCCCACACCTGAAAAAGAGCTCTGTGAAGTTCAAAGCTTGTCCCTTCCGCCAACAGAAGTTGGTCTAATAAATTACCTCACCTACTTTGTCTCTCTAATATCCTGGGACCAACACAGCTACAACAACACTACAAACAAATATGTAAGTATTGGCAACCCAAGTCTTCCAGCCAACGATAGCTGCTAGGTTAAAATACAAGGAGAGGAAGTTTGATTTACATATAAACAAAGACTATAAAGGATTTTATAGATCAACACTAAACAGCTTAAAAACTAAGACCAGCAACCACTAGATTGTTTATTGTAGAGTATCCTCTTACAAAAAATAGCCAATTATTCTGACATCATTGAGACTGCCTGAAATAATGGTTCAAATTTTCTATCTGAATCAGACTGACACCTACTGAAAAGAAATTGTCACGGTGTTTCTGCTCATAAAGCCTCATCTGCAGTTAGCAGCAATTAAATTGGGTTAACAGCATTCTTCAATATTGAGCCATTCTAAGTTTTAGAAATAATTACTAAGTTTTAAAAAGCAAAATTTGGAATTTAACCTGGAGGAGATAAGTTTGCTCATTTCTGTTACTACAATAATTCTGTTACCTGCTACCGCATGGACAATTTTATATTTGGCTGCTACAAACTGCATTTCTCCTTTCTAAATAAAAGCCTGCATGAGAACGGATAAAATTTAGTTCAACTACACAAGTGCCTGGTAACCACCCCCAGATATGATCAACTGCTCACGTTTTACTTTAAATTAATAGTTCAAGAACTAAAAAGTTGTCCACATATACTGAAGTCGGAGACAAAAATTTACACCAACCTTGTATTCCATATGCTCACAACTGTAAGAAACTTCACATATGTAATACATCACTACCATACAAACTGATGAGAGCAGATATGCTAACTCAATAGATCCTATACAAAAAACATTACAGCTCCTTCAGGTCATCAGCATTATACAGTACAATGAACTGTCTAATATAAGTAGATTTACACAACTCTACTCCAGACTCAAGTTTTATTATTGAAAAAGTACATTTTATCTTATGCATAAAATATTGAACTAGACAAGGATGGGAAGGAGCCAGATAAGGAAGCCAAGAAAAACTCTGGTTATGATATTTTATATTATCTTCAGGGTGTCCTACAAACTCCCAGACTATTTGGAAGAGAGCTGTCCCTAGATTAGCAATAAAGTTTTAGATTTAACCCCACCACAACACTGCCATTTTTAATCTACCACCAATAATATCAGATATTTATATAAATAAACTCTTACTATAACACATTAGCAAAGTAATTTAGAGAGATAAGATGAGTGATGTAATATCTTTTATTAGACCAATTTAATAAAAGAGATTACCTCACACACTTTGTCTCTAATATCCTGGGCCCAAGACAGCTACAACAACACTGCTTAAAGTAATTTTGGTAGACATGTAAATAAATATTGTCAAAACTAAATTTTGCATGCAGTTATTTTGGAGAAAAGGGTGCTCCACTGGGCACTACTGTTTAAATATTCTATTATAACTTAATATACATGGCTGTGAATGAGGCTAAAGTAAATTTTCATTGAAAACTGAGCGTGGTTTAAGTAGCTCATACCCATATGGTTTCTGAAAGCAAATGGCAACATGAATTAATCCAATTTCACACAGACTGCATTGACATCTGAATAACCAGACTGAAAATAAAGGGGTATTCCAGAGGTTAGAACTTCAGTGGAGACGAAAAGGAAATTCACCATGGACAACTGAGATCTGTCAACTATTTCTGCAGAATATTTTGTTTCTGGAGGCCACAAAAAGAAAATCTAACAGTGCACATTCTAACTGGAAGACAAAAGAACTTAAAACATTAAGCATGGATGATCTTGCCAAATGACGCGTTTTCCAGATTCTTTATTTTTGAATTGAAATCCTTACACCTGAAACTTAACACCAGGTCTTGCCAAGCCAAGCCATTTACACTTAACAGCATTAGTAAAGTTAGATTCTAATCCAGCTACAAAGCCGGTATAAAAAACCTGTAGCTGTGCGTCTGGGTGTAGGAAAGGTAATAATTAAGATACAGGACAATGTGTAATCAGAGTCAGACAGCTTGAAATTCATATGTTCAGCTCTGTATAGTGGACACAAGCATATCGCTCTTTCTACACAAAAAGGGCCATGCTGCATACTTTCAGCCTTCTTAAATTGTCAAGGTTTTGGAAAATTTAACTTTATAAAATATTCCTATTCCAAAAGAACACAGCAGAACCATAGGAATCCCCCCCCCCCCCAAAAAATCAGCCTAGCTGCCTTGCCCCACCTCTCAAACATTGATCAGCAAATGCAATTAAATAAGGTTTTGTATTAACAGACTACACACTGCATAACATCTCACTCTAAGGTATCGCCTTCCTATTCATCCACACAGCTACAACTCTCATCACCTCGCATCTCGATTACTGCAACATTCTTTTCCCTGGTCTTGATAAATGCAATCTTGTCCCCATCATATCCATTCACAATGCTGCTGCAAGGATAATTTTCCTACCCTGTGCTTTAACTATGTCATTTTTCTCTTTACATCCCTCCACTGGCTCCCTGTTCTCCATCACATCAAACATAATCTACCTGTCTTCACTTGCAAGGCCCTTCACGGCCTATTCCCAACCCTACCTATCATCTCTCATTCAGTATCAAAAAGTCAACTGTCATCAGCCTCCATCACTCACTTGTTAAATATTCAAACAGGCAACCTCATGCTTTCTTCCATGCTACTCCCCACACTTGGGAGGAGTGCCTCAAACATCCACAAAACAAACTAATTTTCTTTCAAAAAGTCATCTCAAAACTCTCCTTTGCTGCCATGCCAACAGAAAGACTGGACAACATTTAGATGGATTGTGTGCTGAGACCACAGTCTATCATGCTAACCCTCATGGTCTTATTGCTTCCCTGCTGGTCTCTCTGTAGCCCTCTGTTATTTCGTCTTATACTTAGATTGTAAACTCAAGGACTATTTTTGTTCTGTGTTCATACAGTGCCTAGCACCACTGATCCTGGGCCATGTCTGAGTCTCCCAGGCACTATGATAATGCAAATAAAAAAAACAGATAAGACTGCAGTTGTTCTGCTAGTGCATTATGAAAATTAATTAAGATTACAGCTGTCAAAATAAATAACCACACAAGTATTAGAATGGGAGAGAAAAATCATAAAATACCTCTCCGTCCCAAGCTCAAATATTTCCCCTGAAAGACAACATTCAAAATCCCTAAATGAAACACGAACTTAAATTAGAAACCAGAAGATCTATAAACACCACAAAACCCACACTCGACAGACTTCCTTCTAGACAATATTACCATCTGTAAACACAAAGTGAAATCCTGGCTCCAGTAAAGTAAATGGGAACTTTGCCCATCACCCAAAGTAATCTGAAGAGCAAAAGCTCTCTATATATGAGTATGAGCCAACCCTCAGCCCTCGAGGGGCATTATCAAGGGGGAAAATGGGAGCTAAGAGGTGAAGCAATTTGCATCTATACGGACAACTTTAGGACCTGCACCTCATTACTGTTGTAGCTCCAAAGTGGTAGTAGCTGCAGAGAAACTAGTGCAAGTTGGGTGTAGATGTTCTCTAAGTGGGCTACATGACAGCAGTAAAAACACTGGCAGCTGGTCCCTTCTTCGTTAGCACTAGTAGTAAACTGACAACATGTCCCATTAAAGAACAAAAAGCAGTTGCATCCTAGCATCATAACTTGATTATAACTTTAAAAAACCCACACCTACCCGAAACTGGAATTTTTAAAATATCTATAGTTAAGGTTGACAGTGGTTGGGAGAAGACTTGCTCATTTTCCCCCCTCAATACTCTGCTACCAGGTTGAAAGTGTTTATAAATATTAGATGGGAGACTGGACTGAAGTGTGATGTCATTTTAAACAGCTAAAATGATAAACAGAGTTATTTTCAGAACAAAGATAGACTATTAACCTACACCAGTGGCTCTCAACCTTTCCAGACTACTGTATCCCTTTCAGGAGTCTGATTTGTCTTTTGTACCCCAAGTTTCACCTCACTTAACAACTACTTGCTTACAAAAATCAAACATACCAAAAAGTGTCCCAGCACACAATTACTAAAAAACTGCTGACTTTCATTTGTGCCATATAATTATAAATCTACTGGAATATAAATACTGTGATAAACAAGTCATCGTCTGTATGAAATTTTAGTTTGTACTGACTTTGCGAGTGCTTGTTGTGTAGTCTGTTGTAAAACTAGGCAACTCTCTAGATGAGTTTATGCACCCCTGGAAGAGCTCTGCGTACCTGCAGGGGTTTGTGTAGCCTGGTTAAGAACCACTGACCTACACTATGCTCCTATGAAAAAAACAAAAATTGCATGCTATCAGAATGCTACGTAGACAAGAGCTAATATTAATACACTGATAAGAAATGTAGAATTAATGTAATGAGAAATAGCTGTTCCGAACCAGATTTTACAATTCAGATTGTATTTGCTTTGGGATCTGTATGTCTAAAGCACAACACATCCCCACGGTTGTATACATTTTCGGAAGCTGCAATTTTTTTTAGGATAAAAAGCTGTCCGATTACTAAATGCATGGCAAGTTACTAATCTGAGAGATGAGACAAGTTTACTGCATTTGTATAAAGTCTTAATCCAAGATCAAGGTTAGGGCAAAGTAATAAGAGTGATAGCAGAAAAGTTTGCAAGGGAGTAGTTCAGAGGCAAAAAGGGCACAAGTGAAATTCACACCTTCACAACACAATCACTCACAAAAGTCTGAAATAGCCATATGGTAGAGTACATTGAAACTACACTAAAGGCTCTTTTTCCAGTACAATTTGTTCAAGCTTTAGAAAACACCTCTGAACAGATTTTTTTTTTTTTTTTAGCCCTTTAGATGGTTGCTTATGGTGTGCACCATGCAAGAATAAAAGGCATATTCCAACACTATACTTCCGTTTTATGCATTCTACCCCTAGCAATCATTTGAGGTTCGTTACTGTAGTGCCATGGAACATGAGATCAAGCCAAGATTTCACTAACTGTGCTATAAAGGTAATCTTAATATGTGTAGTACTACCCCCACTGACAACCTACCTGCCACTCTCTCGACTCCTTTTTCTATCATTTATACCAATACAAAACCTACTAAAGAATTAACTGTTCCTACCCCATCACTCACTCTTTACCTTCAAGTAGGTCTCTGGCCAGTCCTGGCTCCGCCCCCGTTGAGCGAACAAAATCCGACAAGACGACATCCATATCCAGGGTCATGTGATCATGAATTCCTTGCAGGCAGTTGGAAACAGCTGGGACATAGATCAAAGCTTAGTCTTCAATCTAAGAATGAAATGTACACAGCTCATGTTACAAAGTATAAAATAATTAGCCTGGCAATGCAGGCTATGAGCAAACTGGGAAGTATCCAATATCAGATGGTTCAGTCTCATCTTTTAAAAACTCATTTTGTTTCAGGATTAGAGGTGGCTGCTTGCCTGACTGTTCACTAATTGATAGCGAATATGAATTATGTTGCTATTCCTGTTTCCTGGAACACAACCCTAATTGTTTCAATACACCTAAATTATGTGACAGGAACCCTAATGGTTTGTGATACCAGAACTTTTTAACTAAACCTAAATGAGATGTTATCCAAAACCAGAAACACAGTGGCAAAGAATATTCAGTGTACAGATAAGTGGCTTTACTAACTAAAGGAATATAAAAGCTAACTCACTTAAGAAAAGCCATTCCTTTAGTCAGTTGGACTTTTATTTCAAAAGAGTAGACAAGTAGTTAGCAAAATAAATTAGTTTATCGAGAGAATTTGCGGAAAGGTTTTCTTATCTCAATATCTGTACTGAGAGCAGTACATCCTTGACCTCTCATCTAGAGACATTCTTCTTCAAAGCATGTTTGTAATTCACAAGAAAAAAATTAGAACAAACCGATTTTCATTACTAGATGCAGTCTGTACAAAACAAACTACTTTTCAGGTTAAAAAAGTATCCTTCCTTTGGACTAAAATAGTTTACCAATCAAACTCTGTACTAGGAAGAAACCATTTCAGCATGCACTTGCTTTAAAAAACAAACCATGAATAAAGCTATGAAATAGCCAGTGAACAGCTTCATTTGCAAAACTTTCCAGTTACAAAACCCTCCAAGTCCACCTTGTAAAGACAATGATGATGTACTTCAGCTTGGTGGAAATATGAATCGGCTTAGCAGCCTTTGTAATTTTCCGTGCAAGATCTCTTTCTACCCCTAGTCACTACTCTCCTCAGTGAAAGGCCTCTGGAAAGAGGTGTACCAAAAAAAGATCCTTCCAATGGCTAAATCTCTTCCTACGAATCAAACAAACAAGCCAGTCCTAAAAATTTAAGTCCAGATGCAAGATTTATGTAATTTAAATGTAAGCAGTTCCAAAGAGTTGAAGTCACATGTAAGGTGTGTGCTCCTACTTATACATACAAATCCAGATTTGCTATGTTCCTCTAGATAAAAATTGAAGTATGCATCCACAGAACTTTGGACCAAGCAAATATCCTGGAGAGATTAAGCAGCACTGTAGCTAAGCGGCTAGATTCAAACCTTTATTTTCAGGCAATATAAACAGTTTGAAAATTTCATTCTAAACTGAAACTTGGCATACAAAATCAGAGGGGGAGGGAAGTGCGTGTAAGGTTGATTAAGATAAGATATTTCCAGTACTCTACCAAGACAGACTAACCCATTTACCCTACCAAAATGTCAAAAGTTTCTAGGCCTATGAAAGATGAGCAAAACTGCAAAATGGCATAAAGATCTCAAACTAACTAAAGTAAGCAAACATTAACTTCGAATTTTGTCTTTTTTGTTATCTTAATGTAATTGTATGTTTGCTAATCACACATGGATTAATTTCACACATGGAAAAGCCACAATATTTATCATAACTTGTGCAATTTCTGGACTGTCCTCATTTGTAGGCCATAAAAACATTAGCATATGCAAGTATAAAGCAATTTTTTTGCTGGCAATATGTGGGGACCCTTGCGGTGGTTATGGTAATCAGGTATAGAAACGTCTCTACATTCTAGCTCTGGGTCACACACTCGTATCCTTTACATGCCACCTAACCTCTGACAGATGCTCTATTCAGTGTTTACACAGCTTTTAGATGAGAGTTTGTGTATTGCTGGAACCAAAGATAATCTCATATTTCCTTTTGATGGTTTCAGCAATTTTTTAAAAAGTTACATAGCAAAGCACTGACCTTTGAAATGTAGAAAAAAGCAGCAAAAACAGCCTACACCCATTCACCCAGAGCATTTACAGTTGCTTAGAAAACTCCCTCATGCAAACGAATGGCAATACCTCAGAAGTGAAACAGACGGAAAACTTCAGTTCCGAAGACACAGTAATGAACTTTAAGCAGACTAATTGCCAGGGTTCAAACGAAGAAACATCCACACCCTCATTAGTTTTCGGGTTTTGTGTTTTTATGTAACACATCTACTTGTGGTTTCACCATCACTATGGCTACAGCGAGGACAAACTGGAGCTGCACCATGCAGACTAGAAGTCACTATCTCATAATCCAGACAAAACTAGACCAAGGCCTCAAAATTCTGTTTAGGATAAGAGTGCTTTCTACTCACCACACCAATGCCAAATATTTTTACAACAAATACCTGAAAGAAATGAAGCACAAGCACACATGCTGGCCTTAAAAGCAATAGCTCATACGGAGATTAAGGTCAGAAGGGACTGCTGTAGTCAACTAGTCTGACATCCTGTTTAGCAAAGGCCATCGAATTTCACCCAGTAATTCCTACATCCAGTCCAATGACTTGTAGCTGAACTACAGCACATCACTAAATCAAGCCTGGATGTCTTTCTTAAAGATGTCAAGTGAGGGAGAACCTACCATATCACTTAGTGAATTGTTTCAACAGTTAATTACCCTTACAATTAGAAATGCACACTCCGATTTGAATTTGACTAGCCTCAACTTCCAGTCATTGCTCTTATTTCTTTAACTGCAAAATTATCTGATTGCTTCAGAAGTGTTAATATATTCATCCTCAACACCTCCTGTGAGGAAGAGAACTACCCCACCCCCTTCTTTCCCACCCCCCAATTTAACAGATAGACAACCAAAGCACAGAGATTTGGTGGTTGATTCAAGGTGACACAGGAAGCTTGTGGCAGATCTAGGATCTCCCGATTCCCAATCAATGTCTTAAAACACAAGAACTACCACCTCCTCATCTACACATATTGTCTAAAGCAGATTATAAATAAGATTAGCTCAACTGAGGAATGTAACCCATGAGTAGGGTTTCCTGCTTGCTGTAAAAGCAACAAACACTAATGCAAAAAAGTGTTAGGACTGGTTTTAACATACACAACATTTACACCAGTGGACGCTAAGTCCTTTCTGTGCTTCATAGGGAACATTTTGTTTTAATCTCTTCCCTTCGAAATCCACATGGGAATGGGTCAGCATAATGTTAAGATTCTGTTTAAAACTGGTTTTAAACAAAATGTAAGTGTCTTTTTTATTTTAAATGTACTTTTCACCATGTATGCAGTTTTACCTCGCACACTGCATTCATCCTGCGTAATAAAAGTTAGTTCAGTCAGTTTCACTTTCAAGACACGTTAGCACAATGCTGAAGTACTGACCACAACCAAAACACTGAGGTGGGTTAAACACAAATAAACATCTCACTATTTTTTTTTTTAAATTCAAAGTTAAGTTATTTTCCATCATGTGTTTTTTAAAAACCCAAACGTTTTACAAGGCCCACCTTTTGAAAATAAACGACCCAATCTCTCCCCTCCACCCCCATTAGTGTTTCTCTGTTAGATTCAGATGACTAAATGTAAACAGGATCAGAAAAGCTTCAGATAAATCAGTATTTGAGACTTGTTTTATTATTGGCTTCAGCTTTTGCTATACCCTAAATATTATCGTAATTCACTTTCTGAACCCAAGTTTGCCTTGAATGAGATGGGATACCATCACTTCCGTTTAAAGTGAGCCAACACTGAAGTTAAACCAGACAGTCACAACAGAGGTTAACCTCTACCACCTCAAGTTCCTCACTAATTCCCAAGCGATTGTTTCCAGCACTGTGTAAACTCTCACCAACAGGAACTGGTACAATAAAAGATATTGCCTTACCCGCCTTGTCTCTTAAATATCCTGGGACCAACATGGTTACAACACTGCATGCAGAGTTCAATATCAGTCTCATTCACTCATTGAGAGATAGTGCTACCACCTCTTAAAATGAAAACAAACAAAAAAAACCCCCATCTTTCTGATCACACACAAAATATAAGAGGAGGAATTACTGACAAGTCACAACATTTACCCACACACTCAGATTAAAAGGAACTGATGAAGGCTTTCCTACAGCCAACACATTCACACCTAAAAAAGGTTTCAGAGGGGTAGCCATGTTAGTCCCTATCAGCAAAAAGAACAAGGAGTACTTGTGGCACCTTAGAGACTAAGGCTATGTCCTCACTACGGGGGTGGGGGGGGGAGGGGTCGATTTAAAATACGCAAATAGCGTAGCTGAATTCAACGTATCAGCTGTGAGGACAGCAGCAAATTGACCTCCGCGGCTCCCCCGACGACGGCGCTTACTCCTACCTCCGCTGATGGAGTACAAGCGTCAATTCGGGGATCGATTGTTGCGTCCCGACAAGACGCGATAATTCGATCCCCGAGAGATCGATTTCTACCCGCCGATCCAGGCAGGTAGTGTAGACGTAGCCTAACAAATTTATTTGGGCATAAGCTTTCATGGGCTATGAAATGATGATGAAGTGGGTTTTAGCCCATGAAAGCTTATGCCCAAATAAATGTGTTAGTCTCTAAGGTGCCACAAGTACTCCTCGTTCTTTATATCTAAAAAAGTTGTTACTCTTAATAAGCCATTATGGGACACCACGATTTTCTTGTCTTTCCTTGCCGTTTCACCTTTTACAATGGATACTTCGTTTATTCTACTTCTGCTATAGAAAGCAGATATCTTGGGGTACCTAGTTACTACTATACTGTACATCTACTTACTACACAGGTCAACCTCATTTAAGGACTGGCATACAGACAAACCGCAACAGTTTAAAATCAGATTGAAAATGGATTCAGTGACACTGGGGCAAACCTTTATGTGGACACACATACTGATCTAAAACTGGTTAGATGTGTTTAGCTCGCACCTCTAAGTTTGCTAATACAAGCTAAACCCACATAAACCAGGTTTAAATCCGATTAGGAGAGTCCACAGAACCTTTTGAACCAAATTTAACTGAATGGATTAAAAAAAAAAATCACACCTTTAATTAAGCCAGTGGGTAAGTTGAATTTAGACAAGGGCCTAAACTGCAACTCCAAGCTGCGCTGTAACTAGGTCCCCCGACACAGTAGCTTTTTGTATTGTGGAGGGGACCAAAGTGCCTTTGACAATGAAACAGCTGTGCCGGACTGTATAAATGCAGCAATGCTCAGATGCATTTATTTCTTGTATCAGCAGTACCAATGGAAGTGCCACACACACACAGCACTTACAGGTCTTTCAAGGTTCATCAACTCCAGAATTCATCCTTGTCAAGATTCCAATGCAGTGAACATTTCAGATGCAGTAACAGAGTTGAGAATAAAGCACAGGAAACGGCATCAGACCTCTTTAGCATACTGCGCTACCTCAGCCGAGACCATTTAAAAAAAACAAAACAAAACACAAGCTTTTGTTAGCTTCTGAATGGCCAGAAGGATAAGCTTGCATTGTAATAGGAATAATAAAAATAAGTGAGGCTTTGTTTTTTCTTCCTGTCAAATGCAGGATAGGCAAAAACAAAAACAAAAAAAATCTTATGGACACAAACGAATAGTACTGGCAAAGTGATGAATATAGCTTCCTTGATCTCCAGACAAACACATTCAATACTTTAGAAAGATGAACAAATGGTGTTGCCATACAAGTGAAGGGTGCTCGGTAAATATTAAGGGACTGGGGAATGCTTCCTCTTGTTTCTGCCACCAGTAATAAGAGTAGGTCTTCAAAACCAACTCTAAATGCAACAGCTGAACATAAACATCCTCCCGCAAAGTTCTTTATAGAACCTATTTTCCTTCTCCAGTTGACGTGTCACGTTCTCTGAAGACCCCATGGCCTAGCAGTTTGCGCCTAAAGGCAAAGGCATTTACTCCAAGGTTTCTTTACACCACTCCGGCAGCGTAAATGGGCCTTAAAGCGAGGATATGTCTACACTAAGGAGACTATGGGTATGTCTATACTTACCTCCGGGTCCGGCGGTAAGCAATCGATCTTCTGGGATCGATTTATCGCGTCTTGTGTAGACGCGATAAATCGATCCCGGAAGTGCTCGCCGTCAACGCCGGTACTCCTGCTCCACGAGAGGAGTACGCGGAGTCGACAGGGGAGCCTGCCTGCCGCGTGTGGACCCGCGGTAAGTTCGAACTAAGATACTTCGACTTCATAACGTAGCTGAAGTTGCGTATCTCAGTTCGAAGTGGGGGGGTTAGTGTGGACCAGCCCTACGAGGCCACGTGTTGGCACAACGCCATAGCATAGATGCAGCCTACACCAACAGGCGTTTCCGTCAGTATAGGAACACCGCCTTCCCAAATGAAGTTAGCTATGTCAATGGAAGCCCTCTTTCGTCTACATAGATGTGTCTCTGCCGAGGCTTTTGTTGCAGAGCTACATCGGTATTTTTCTTCCATACCCCTCACCAACATACCTATGCTGATATATTTTTCAGTTTAGACCAAGCCTTAGAGTAATTATACATATAGTGACAGATTCTAAGGCCAGAAGAAACCACTGTGATCATTTATTCTAGTCCTACAGCCTATGTTATACAGGAGGTCAAACAACCCTGAAATAATTCCTGTTCAAATTATACCATCTCTTTCTTTAAAAAAATCCAATCTTGATTTAAAAGATGCCAGTGATGGAGAATTCATCACAACACTTATCTGTACACAAACCTGCATTAGTTTAATTAAATTGGCTTAAGTAAACCAGCGCAAACTCCTGTGAGGACAATCATTTCAGTATAAAAGCTCGTCTGTATACAGAAATTGTATTGTGAACTACACTTGTACAGTTAAAGCAGTCCAACCTCCCCTTCTCCCCCCGGCGGGATGCAGCACCCTCTATCAGTATAGCTTTCCCTGTACAGGAAAAGGAATAAAGCTAAACCAGTCTAACTGCTTCCACACTAGATGAGCCGGTATAACTATTTTGGTAAAAAAAATTCACATCCCTATGCAAAATATTTGTACCAGTACAAAAAAACTGGGTAAAAGAGTAGTTTGTTTGGTTTAACTTAAATGTGTTCCTAACCAAGTTCAGCAAATCTGAAGAAAATCAGTCTTAGGCCATGTCTACACTGGGCTCACAGCGGCACCTCTGTACCAATGCAGCTGCACCACTGTAAGATCGCTCGTGTAGCTGCTCTATGCTGACGGGAGACAGCTCTCCCGTAGTCTAATAAAAACACTCCACGAGTAGCAGTAGCTATGTTGACGGGAGAAGCTCTCTCACCAACATAGCATTGTGCATACTACCACTTATGCCCGCAAAACTTATGTCACTAGGGAGGTGTTTTTTCACACTCCCTGAGCTACGCAAGTTTTGCCAACGTAAGTGGTAGCGTAGACATGGCCTTACTCTATCTCAGGGATCGGCAGCCTTTGACACACGGCCCTTCAGGGAAATCCACTGGCAGGCCGGGCCGGTTTGTTTACCTTCAGCTGGCTGTGGTTCGCCGTTCCAGGACAATGGGGGCTGTGGGCAGCGGCGTGGGCCAAGGGATGAAGAATGAAGGAAGGAAGTATACGTGACTAAAAAGGATGCATTTCCGATTACAATCAACATTGCTTAATTTTAAGGAAAAGTCATCTTGATCTCTTTATCAATGTTTACGTCAAACAGTTGATGAAATTCAAATAGTGACTCATAGTTAGTGAACTCTTACTTTGCAGTCATCGACACAGCAATACATTCGGTTGAAGAAAGATTCACATTGATGCAGCAAATTAAGTCAGTATTTGGCTTCCTATATGATGTTTACAGTTTGCAAAATACAACACCAAAGCAAATTATGGAACATCGCTTGAATCTGGAGCAAGCTTTGCAACATGCTGAATCCAAAGATACTGATGCCTTTGACTTGTGCAATGAATTGCAAGCTACTGCAAGACGAGTCCAAAAGAGTGCATCATCGCAAGATGTATTGAACGTCATATGGGAAAATAAGCTGACAGATAGCGTCCCCAACACAGTTACTGCTCTTTGCATCCTCTTGACTCTCCCAGCTTCTGTGGCCAGTGGTGAGCGAAGCTTCTCGAAACTCAAGTTGATAAAAACATACATGCAAACATCAATGTTGCAACAAAGACTTGTTGGGCTATCTACTTTGTCAATAAAACATGACATTGCTCGCAGCATTGACTTGGAGGAACTTGTTTCTAAATTTGCTACACTGAAAGCATGGAAAAATAAATTCTAAATTGTAACATGTTACTCTGTGACAATGTATTGTGTATAATGTATGTAATTTATTTTAAGATCCATGCTATGTTGTGCAAAGTGAAAACAATAACAATGTCAACACTGTCAGGTTATTCATTTATTTTCATTAAATATGTAGACTAAATAATGAAATTAATAAATTTTCAAGCCGAACGTGTATTAATTCTAATGAACAATGCCACATTATGCAGTATTCATTTTTGAAAGTTTATAATAAGCAATGCTACGAAGGGGAGGGGGGGGGCGCAAGGTGGAAGTTTCGCCTAGGGCGCAAAATCTCCTTGCACCAGCCCTGCCAATACCTGCTCTAGCTTATAAAAGAGTGTCCACATAGGCATTTACATCAGTTTAGTTATACTAGTTTTAAATTCACACTCTAGGGGCTGGTCCCCACTTAGTCCGGACTTCGGACTAAGGTACGCAAATTCAGCTACGTTAATAACGTAGCTGAATTCAAAGTACCTTAGTCCGGACTTACCGGGGTCCAGACGCGGCCGGAAGTCCCCCCCCGTCGACGCTGCATACTCCTCTCGGAGAGCTGGAGTACCGGCGCCGATTGTGGGCACTTCCGGGATCGATCTATCTGGTTAAGACGCGATAAATCGATCACAGAACATCGATTGCGTGCCTCCGGACCAGCCGGTAAGTGAAGACTAGGCCTAGGTTATACCAGTGTAACTCTGTGTAGATAAAGCCTTACACCACTTTAACAATGCCAGAACTGTGTAAAGGGGCCTTAGCGTAACTGAGAATCCAATCAATAGTCTTTAGTACCCAAGGCATAATTTGTTTCCCTGGATGCTATGACCCAAGCATGTAACTACAGAAAAATTCAGGGTGAAATTTAAAAAGCACTTAAGTCACTTAGAAACAGGGTCCCATTGGAAGTCAATGGGATTCGCAATCATAAGTTACACAGGCACTTTTGAAAATGCCACTCTAAATTTTTTATTTATTCTTACAATGTTTTAGTTTGCTTTATTTAGTCTGACGGGCTTTTTTTTTTTTTTAGTTTCTTTGATATTACAATAGGTTATAATTCATCACATTTACGATTTCTGATTTGCAAAACCGACTGTATAACCGACATTCAATTGTTATATGTTATCCTTCTGAATTCTACAAATACTCAACATATTTAATAGTTGAGAAAAAATATTTTTCTATTTGACTACTTACATTTTAAGTCTTTTGGGGAAGAGACCATTATAGGTTTATAAACTGTGTAAACTATAGTGCTGTGTGTGTGAAAAAACGGGTTTCCGTTTTTGTGTAAAACAAAAATAATTTGAAAACACAGTTCTCAAATTCTCCTTTTGTGTGGTCCAATGCATTCACTGTCTTAAAGGCCTGCGGTAAGATTCCTAACTGATAAAATAAACTTTGGCAGAAACAAGCATCCCAATGATTTGGGCAGGTTTTTTCCTACAGAATTTTTTCTTCTAGTGAACATTTGCCAAGTTCCATATTCTTTTGGGAGATCTGAAAATATCCCATTGATGCTTCCCTTGAATATGTTTCTCTCTACTCATTTAATTTCACTGTTGAGCTTTCCAGGAGTAAGCAATTTATTTAAACATTAAGGGAAGCATGCTGGCTTTCCAAATTCTATTTTCAGACAGCCATAAAAGGCAGTTCCTTAATGCATTTCCCCCCGAATCAGGATGTTTGTTATTTTGAAACACTTTGAAATGATTCCCACTAATGTAAAGGTTTAGCCTTGGAAGCTATAAGCCCATGTCTGTATTACGGACAGCAATGACACTGCAGCTGCTGTAGCACCGTAACGTAGATGCTTTCTCCAGCGATGGAAGTGGTTTTTCCCATTACTGTAGGTAACTCACTACTCCAAGCAGCAGCAGAATTCTTTCATTGACCTAGCTGCATCTACACCTGCAATCAGGTTGGCAGAGCTCTGGGGTGTGAATTTTTCACAACACTGAGTGCTGTAGCTATGTCAACCTAACTTTTAAATATAGACGAGACCTAGGTTTGGTTTACAAAGACACCAGAATCAGTGAAGCTTCATAACTGATGACACTAGATATATTAAAGAAGTATTTCTCAGTGGTTTGAGCATTGGCCTGCTAAACCTAGGGTTGTGAGTTCAATCCTTGAGGGGGCCACTTAGGGATCTGGGGCAAAATCAGTACTTGGTCCTGCTAGTGAAGGCAGGGGGCTGGACTCGATGACCTTTCAAGGTCCCTTCCAGTTCTAGGAGATGGGATATCTCCATTAAAAACAAAAACAATTAAAAAACAAAATGGACATCAAGTATATGCACCAGGTGAGAATTCCTTACAATAACCCTCCTTGCTGTGAAAAGACCCAGCGGTTCCCTCGCAACAATTCTTTGCCTAGAAGCAAAAGGCTCTTATCCACTCCTTTTTGGTACTGATTTTAAACCCTTTGCCCAAAGAATCCAGGATGAACACGCAGATAAAATAATCAAAACAGTCAAACACAATGCCCCCTGAGGGCACCTGCTTTGTAAATAGATTTCTGAGACCAGAGCCATCAAACATTACAAATCATATCTATTTCACCCATAGGTTAGATACCTGTGGGTTTCTTGGTTCAGACTTGGTTGTAGTGCCAGATACTTTCATGTTTAAAGTTGGCCAGTCCATCTAAAAACAGGAGTGGCAACTACTTCACTGAGTAGTTGGGATACTTAATTCATTAATATTTACAGCGCTTTGAAATCCTCATTTGGACTATATAGAATGGTGCATTATTGATTTTCCCCTAGAGGGGGAGCCCTATACACAGAGGTTGAAGAATTTAATTCTGAACTGGACCTTACAGGAGGTGTTTACCTTCCATCTGGAAACTTGCATGGAATAAGGACTTCAGCAGTCAGATCACCTGAGAAGTAAAGAGCTGCATCAGGAAGTCAGTGTGAAAATACTTCCTATGGTTTGAATGGCACAATACATAGAAGCTTTCCAGACGGCTTTAAATGTATAGCTATATGTCCATTACTTATCCTCAGATACCGTTTGCTGAAATTATTTTAGATAATATGCTTTTTGTGGCAGGAATAGTCTTCCAGCGAGTCTGTACAGTTTCTAGCACGTAAGGTGCAACTGTCACATAAATACCACAACCAGACCTTCAGATTTGTAAGAGCTGTAAATCCAAGTGATAGTATCCTATTTCTCAATGAAAAGGACATGGTATATTGGTTTTGGGAGATCTTAGCATACATGACATTACAATCTACACAAGTTAATGTTTCTACAGTTATTTCCACTCCTTCCTAGCCAGCTCCACCTAAATCAGCCTTTCGTTTGTAGACAATTTAAGGAAGCGCTTTGCATTCCAGACAAGCAACTTGCAGAGATCATTCTAGTAATTAAATTAAATGGGCCATTGGGCCTTCAGTTCCTAAACGTTATGGGCTATTACAGTCTCCTCTGCTTTGGCCCTCTAGTCTCTATCCTCATTTTCAGCCGTTACTAGCCTGGTTCTTTCCTTCTAATGCAATTCCCCTCCAATTTGCTCTGCTCCCCTTCCAGTCTTGGGGTACATCCGCTCTAGAAACGCTGCGGCTGCGCTGCTGGAGCATGGACACTTACAGCAGCGATGGCGTGGCTTCTTCTGTCACTACAGTAAATCCTGCGAGAGGCTGGAGCTAGGTTGACAGGAGAATTCTTCCATCAACCTAGCAATGTCTACACTGGGGCTCAGGTTGGCATAAGTACATTGAACAGGGAGTGACTTTTTTTTTTTTTTTACAGTCTTGAGCAATGTACTTTAAGCCAACCTAACTCTACTGTAGACCAGCCCTTGGTCTCCACACGGGATCCTGTCACAACTATTAAACTACAAGGGCTAGCAGCCTTGCTGCCATCCTACTTTTGTCACTGTTCTCACGTGCACTCCAGTTGACCTATTGCTCGTCAATGGCACGACACTGAGATCTATGTTCCGAGAACTCTGTCTCACGCATTTCTGTGTTCGGCACGTTAAAAACAACTGAGGTATAAACTTATGTAATGAAAACAGGAAAAATAGTTAGTCACCAGTGCATTGAAAATGCAGTAAATTATAACTAATGGAATACAGAGACCATAGTAATGCTCACCGATTGGTTACTATTGAGAACACCACATCTTTACAGCTTGCAACTTTTAAACCACTTCATTTTCTTGACATTTTCTCTATTATCCATGGTTTATGCCAACAATCACCACCCCACTAGATCAGACATTTCATGGTAAATTGACTGGTTTGACAAAAGGTCATAGCGGAAAACCATAAAGCCCACCATAACCACTTACCAGGAAGTGCCCTCCCACTAGAATAATACATTCATCGAAGCAACTTTAAACCCTACTTCCTCTTGGTCAAACACTTCAAAACAGTAATAGTTTATTTGTCTGGACATTTCCCCTCCTCCAACATTTAAGTCTTGCTTGAGTTTATGATATTACAGACTCAAATCTTACTGTATACAACCCCACAATTTGGCAAAACAAATCTCACTAAAATTCAGTTTCAGAACCTGGCACTGGCAGGTACATCTTGCAATTATGACATTCATACAAAAGTTCTATATATGCTCACTCGAATCCTCTCGTTTTACTGTTTTTGTCTTCTTCTATTCTGTTTCAGGCAGCCCCTGGAGCAGTCTCTCCTTGTCCCCAAACACACTATCTTCCCCCTCCTTCAAATCTCTCCTAGCAATCTCCCATAATCAATAAGCCCATCACAATATCTTTTTTCAACTGCTGTCCTGTGCTCTTCTGCTTTATCTACTTAGATTACCAGATCTTCAGGGCACAGAACATTTTACCTTTGTAAAATACTGTAAGTTATTAAGTATTTCCTCCATACAGCTTTCATACGTATTTTCCTAAAATGCTGCCTAATTTCAAAATACAATAGGTCCTTCCAAGTCTAACATACCAGTTCGTATGTATTAAATTCCAGCCTTCAAAATCAAAGAGGAAAACCATGAAAAAAAGATTTAATGCAATGAAGTTTGATTAAAAAGGTAATCCTCAGAGTCAAAAGAAGAGCTGTTTAATAAAGAAAACAAGCAAAAATAAACCTCCCACAGTTGTGGCAGTAGCAATGCCACTAGCATCTCAACAACTGGCGACTTTGAGATGTAAATAACACCCCAGCCTTATTTTAGGCTATTGAGAATGATGTCAATATTTTCCTCTAATGGAGCAAGACTACTCATTTTAAAACCACAAATGTCCAAGACTGTTAGGAATTCTCAAAGTTCAACGCCTCTTCTGCTATGATGCAGACTCCGAAATATGCATGCAAAACATGAGGAGTGATCCGTGTAGAGTCAGGCTGATAAAATGTCTTGCACTTCTTGATTAAGAAAACCGCTCTTTGAGACAAACACTGGCAAAAACTTCCAAGTCTACAGAAGACAAACACCAAATAGCAGGAAACAGAAGGATCCACTAGAAATTAAACTTAACCGAATTTTCAGCCACACCAAACAAATTAGGGCACGATAAAGACATCAAATCAGCTATAGAACTTTGCTAGAGAATGTCAAATGCTGCTAGTTCGCATAATTTTGAATTTTTTTTTTTAATTACCTTTTTCTGGTAATATATATATATAAATAAAATTTAGATGAGCACTGCTCATCTTGACAAGATTACAACAACGTTGCTTACAAAATCCCAGTTTGTTTTAAGCAGTCTGAAGTACAATTTATTAGCACCATTGCGGATTTGTTTCTGAAAGGCATGTTAGGATGAATACATAGGTGCACCTTTACATCTCTGCAGACGAGAAGTGCATACAAAACACAGTGTTCAGCTCCTGTCAGCACCTCAAGCTTCAGTAGCACATTACAATGAAAATTAATTTGCAAGCTACTGTATTTTTACCATCAGCCTCTTTATCTTGACTGTCTACCACATGGACACCTATTATAAGCATATTAACATGACAGCTCATTGCAGTAAGTTCAACTGGCTAGTTCTTCAGGGAAGCCTATTGAAAGGATGAAGTATCTCAGGATACCTCTATGAAATCTGTACGATTTCGCTAACAATTTTTGTAAAAGCTAGAACTAAATTATGACTTAGTTTTATCTCTCTTCCTATTCACTACAAATGGGCAGTAAGTCAGTTCAGCCACAGTTTGGTCTCTACTCCCCAAAGCTGCTGTTAAGCTTACTAAAGTCTGGTTACATCACAGGAGGGATGGCTTTTTATGCCTTCTCAGAACTTGGCTTGTTCATAATCAGATATATGGCATAAGGTTGCTTAGCACTGCCTTGCGCCCTTCTAGAAGGCGAAGGATAACTAAACTTTACCATAAACCTCTGAAAACCCCAAACCATACATGTAACATGTCCCACCGCACCCCTAAATAAACTCAGAGGTGTGAAGGGGCTCAATCAAATCAGTGGGATGATCTCAGCAGAATGGAAGCGCAACATGGAGATGTACATAGCCTGAAACAACAGCTCTAAGATGTGTAAATTGTACCATTCATCTTAATGGGAGTTCTCCAGCCCCTTCTGAATTCAGAGGTCTGTGCCTGTAGTATCCACTTAGTCACTATGTCTCCACTCTACCCCATTGTGGACTACAGGGTGTGAACGCAGAGTGCACCAAAATGTTGCACTCCAGCAGCCCTTTGTGGAAGCTGCTGCAAACTAAAGGTACCTTTAAAGGTTAACACAGTCCACACTTTGCACGGAGAGTGCAACATTTTGGCACACTCTACAATTTGCACCCCTGCAGTCTAAACCAGTGGTTCTCAACCAGGAGCCTGGGGCCCCCTGGGTGGCCACGAGCAGGTGTCAGGGTCTCTGCCAAGCAGGGCTTGCATTAGACTTGCTGGGATCCAGGGTAGAAAGCCGAAGCCCCACCACATGGGGCTGAAGCCTGAGCAACTTAGCTTCATGGGGCCCTGGGTAATGGCCCTGTTTGCTACCCCCTAATGCTGGTCCTGGCTTTTATATGCAAAAAAACCAGGACCAGTTGTTGTGGCACACATGGGCCATGGAGTTTTTATAGCATGTTGCGGGGGCCTCAAAGGTTGAGAACCCCTGGTTTGAACCACAGTGCAGGTAGACAAGCCCAACAGTCTCATCTCCCCTCAATACTGCATGCCTGTGGCATGCACGGAGCATGCCTGTTCTCAGCTCCCCAGCGCAATCTCAGCACTGCATGCCTGCGTCAGGCACCAAACAGCCCTGTTCTTACCTCCCTGCACAGACTCAGACTGTGGTACACAGTGCTGCAGAGTTCAGCGAACCCCTCCTAGCACAGTTTCATCCTGTCAAGGACTCTTGGGTACCTCCCTCATCTCATTTTCAGTATGGCAGCCTAGCCTCATGTCACTGTTCCAGGCTTCCTATCCCAGACAGTACCACCCACCAAATTCTCCCAAGGGGAGGCTCAGACAGTTAGATGGCATCGTGGGTATGCCGATAGGCTGCTGACCCTCATCAAAACTGCACTTACAGCTGACACTATTAAGCTAAGGTGCTCAAGCTCTTGTATAGCAATACTTTGACATATTTCTGAATGGGTCCTTCATGCCACTGAATAGCTGAGCCCAGGGGCAGTCCAGCAATATGAGTTTTACGAGGGTCAAAGGTTAACTGTTTTTCCTAGCTCTGCCCCACGAAATGTTAAAAGAATTGAAAATTCTAAAAGCCAGATCATTTTTAGGTGTAGCTATATCTTGAGAAACCCCTTGACCAAGTGTCCCCAAACTTGCTCCACTAACCCTATTCCAGGCCCCAGCGAGGCATACCAATTCTCAAAACAATCAGAGAATGCATATAGCTCTACCTTAACTATGATGCAGCATGGGTGACCCCCATAAAATAAAAATAAATAAATATGTACTTTGCCTACACAGATCTCCATGTGCTTTGCAGACATCAGTTAGTCATCCTAATAGAACAAAAATACCCACTTCATAGTGATGTCATGATGGCTACTTAGCATTTTACAGACATTAACTAAGCTATAAAAAGGCTAATTAACTTCACCGTTATGACACGTTGGTAAGTATTTGCTGTCTTATTTTACAGATGAGAAACTGAGAACACAAGGGAACGGTCACAGATTGAGACCATGAGGTACAGCCAAGAACAAGCCTCAATTTCAGTACCTTGGTCAAACCTCTGGACAACATTCCATGATTTATTTTTCAAAAGTGGCGTAAACTCAAGAAAAAAGTTTGGAAAACAGAAATCCTGTTATCTTAGTACACACAGGAATTGGTTTTATTCAATATTCAACTTCTAGTGCAAAATACGAAAGAATATTTTTAAAGGCGCACGCACACACACACACACACGGTTGAACTTATTACAGCTGACGATGAATTATAGTAGCAAATCACCTTTACAGAGGGTCTTCTCAACTTTTATCACATCCTGTTTAAGCAGTTTATGACTTGATTGTATCATGCTGAGACTTGAATATTTACTCAGACTTAAATCTACAGTTGTTTAAGTTAGTCAATCAGTGGGGGAATCCAATCCTAATAAGTGTTCGGCACCTCCAAAGACCATGTGCAAAGTGTCAGTTCAGTTTCAGTTGCTTTTCTCTGCTCCTCTAACTAAAAACTTTTTAAATCCCAGTGGACTTTCAAGAATAGAATTGTGTCCAGATAATCCTCTCTTCGTGTATTAGGTTTAAAGAATTCTGCCCCAAAATGGAGTTAAAAGAATTATTATTGGGATTGAAAGAAAAAAAATGAAATACTTCTAAAATGTAATAATAACCACAGGGTCAACAAGAATGAGGAAAAGAGTAGAATAAAGGCTATTAGTACATTTTGCACTTATCCGGTTGCGCATACGTATTTCAGCCATGGCACATCCTTATACATCACAGAACTACATGTTGAGGATTTCAGTCTGATTCATGGATCGTTCCTTTGTATTTGGATAGAAGATGATTGGATTTTTGGTTATTGGATTTTTAACTTGGTTTGTCCTACTCTGTACATACTGTCATACTGCAAGAGTGATATTCAGGCACCAATAACCTCCTTTTGAGGAAACCAGTTTCTCCAGAGTGGTACATCATTTTTTAAATAAATTGCAGTGCACTAAATAAAACAGAGAGACAGGATGGCAGCGATGCTAAGTGAATGAATTAGGCCTGGTCTCTGATTAATC